>NC_064626.1:183377211-183680378 GCF_023864275.1 Schistocerca cancellata
AAGTACTAAAGAATGACGAGTTACAGTTGAAGTTCTCTAAGTGTATAGATACAGCAATACGGAATAGCTCTGTAGGCAGTAGTGTTGAAGAGGAATAGACATCTCTAAAAAGGGTCATTACAGAAGTTGGGGAAGAAAACAGGTACAAAGAAGGTAACTGTGAAGAAACGATGGGTAACAAAGGAAATACTTCAATTGACCGATTAAAGTACAAAAATGTTATGGGGAACTCAGGAATAGAGAAAGTCACTGAGGAATGAAATAAATAGAAAGTGCAGGGAAGCTAAGACGAAATGGCCGCAGGAAAAGTGTGAAGATATCGAAAAATAAGTGATTGTGGGAAGGACAGCATACAGGAAATTCAAAACAACCTTCGGTGACATTGAAATGAAGGGTTATAACATTAAGAGTACAACAGGAATTCCACTGTTAAATGCAGAGGAGAGAGCGGATAGGTGGAAGGAATACAGGGTGGTCGAAAAGTCCGGTAACACCCTGATAAAATCCAAATGGAGTAGTAAACAAGGAAACAGACTCCCTACACACGAGGAACGGGAAGGGGGAAACTTTATAGGCTAAGCCACCAACATGGCGAGCATCACGAAAGCCGCCATCTTGGATTCAACTCCAAAATGTCAACTGCGAATGCGGTCATGTGACATATCAAACAGATAGAGAATTTCACCAGAAAATTAATGCCTTTGTTATTTTAAACATAGCTTTATTCATTCTCGGGCTATAGCCAGTTACATGTAGCAGCGGTGGGACGCTCGGCAGCGTGAGTATTACGTACTGAGAAGTCATAAAATGGAGTCTGAAATGGTGCAAAGTGACTATCCCATGCCTGATATGTTATACGTGTTTAACTGTTAAGTATCATTTACTCATGCTAACGTTTTAATGACTGTTTCCTTATTTACAAGTTACTAAATGGCCTTAACACATGAAGAACGCATTGAAAAAATGGTTCAAATGGCTCTGAGCAATATGGGACTTAACATCTATGGTCATCAGTCCCCTAGAACTTAGAACTACTTAAACTTAACTAACCTAAGGACATCACACAACACCCAGTTATCACGAGGCAGAGAAAATCTCTGACCCCGCCGGTAATCGAACCCGGGAACCCGGGCGTGGGAACCGAGAACGCTACCGCATGACCACGAGCTGCGGGCAGAACGCATTGAAATCATCTTGATATCAGGAGAAAGAAGCACATGGGTCATTGCTGAGGATTTCAACAGTCGTTACCCAGCCAGACAGCCCATCACTCACAGCGCAGTTGCCAAGCTTTTGGCCAAATTCCGAGCAACAGGTTCTGTCGCAGATAAACCTAAGGCTGGAAGACCAAAATCCGCCAACGATGAAGCAACGACAGTGAGCGTGTTGGCATCGTTTAGCAGGAGTCCGCAACGGAGTACTCGTCGCCTGTCACAAGAATGTGGGGTTAGCCGTACCTCCATACTGCGAATTATATCGCAGCACAAATGGCGACTGTACAAAATTCAGCTGCTCCAACACCTGAACGAGGATGACCCAGACCGTCGGGTACAGTTCGCAGAATGCGTGACACAGCAGCTGCAGAAAAACCCACGTTTCCCTGTCAGGTGCTATTCAGTGATGAAGCCAATTTCTTTATGAATGGTGAAGTGAACAAGCAGAATCACAGATACTGGTCCGACACAAATCCGCACTGGATTGATGCTTCCAAAACGGTTGACTCACAAAAAGTGATGGTCTGGTATGGTGTGTGGGGTACCAATGTCGTTGGACCTCTTTTTTATTGATGGTACGTTAACAGCCAACGGTTACTGAAGTTATTGGATGAAGAAGTGTTTCCCTCGTTATTAACGGAGGACGGGACATTCCCGGAATTCTTCCAGCTTGATGGAGCCCCACCACATTATGGGCACAATGTGCGAGCATACCTGGATGTGCCATTCCCTCAAAGGTGGATTGTCGCAGGGGTGCTGTGGAGTGGCCACCACCTTCACCAGATTTGACTCCTTTGGATTTTTATCTTTGGGGTCATGTCAAAGCACTGGTTTATTCTGTGAAAATACGGGATTTGAATCATCTAAAGCAGCCCATTGTTGATGCGTGTGGTCAAATTCAGCCAGATGTGTTGGTCAAAGTTCATCAGGACTGGGTTCGGAGGATAGCATTAACAATCCAACATAATGGACAACATATCGATACATTCCTATGACTGTTGGTGGTCTCTCTGGACTGTGTAATATCGGCGTAATGTCTCTTTGGCACATAACACACATGCTGCAGACCGTTCCACCGCTGCCACATGTAACTGGCTATAACCCGAGAATGAATAAAGCAATGTTTAAAATAACAACGGAATTGTTTTACTGGTGAAATTCTCTATCTGTTTTATATGTCACATGACCACATTCCCATTTGAAATTGAGTTGAATCCAAGATGGTGGCTTTCAAGATGGTCGATATGTTAGTGACATAGTCTATAAAGTTTTCCCCTTCCCGTTCCTCGTGTGTAGGGACTCTGTTTCCTTGTTTGCTACTCCATTTGAATTTTATAAGGGTGTTTCCGGACTTTTGGACCACCCTGTACATTGAAAGCCTCTATGAGGGGGAATATTTGATGTGACGTATGAAGAAACAGGAATCAATTTAGAAGAGATAGGGGATCCAGTATTAGAATTAAAATTTAATAGAGATTTGGAGGACCTAAGATGAAATAAGGCAGAAGGGATAGATAACATTTCGTCAGAATTCCTAAAATCATTGCGGAATGTGGGAGCAAAACGACTACTAACGTTGGTGTGTAGAATGTATGAGTCTGGTGGCATACTATCTGACTTTCAGGAACGCTCCATCCACACAATTCAGAAGACGGCAAAAGCTGAAAGAGCGAGAATTATCGCACAATCAGCTTAACAGCTCGTGCATACAAGTTACTTACCAGAATAATATACAGAAGAATGGCAAAAGAATTTAGGGTGCGCTACATGACGATTAGTTTGGCTTTATCGAAGGCAAAGGCACGAGAGAGGCAATTCTGACGTTGCGGCTAATAATGGAAGCAAGGCTAACGAAAAATCAAGATACGTTCATAGGTTTTGTCGACAATGTAAAATGGTGCAAGATGTTCGAAAATCTGAAAACGTAAGGGTAAGCTATAGGGAGAGACGGGTCATGTACAATATGTACAACAGCCGAGAGGGAATAATAAGAGTTGACGACCAAGAACGAAGTGCTTGTATTAAAAAGGGTGTAAGACAAGGATGTAGACTTTCGCCCCTACTGTTCAATGTGTACAATGAGGAAGCAAATATGTAAAAAAAAAAAAAAAAAAAAAAAAAAGGAAGGATATCAATGATACTATTTGCTGATGACATTGCTATCCTGAGTGAAAGTGAAGAAGAATTACATGATATGCCGAACGGAATAAACAGTCTAAAGAGTACAGAGCATGGACTGAGAGTAAATCGAAGAAAGGCGAAGGTAACGAGAAGTAGTAGAATTGGGAACAACGAGATACTTAACATCAGAATTGATGTTCACGAAGCAGATGAAGTAAAGGAATTCTGCTACCTGGCCATAAAATAACCAATGACGGTCGGAGTAAGAAGGACATCAAAAGCAGACTAGCAGTGGCAAAAAGGGCATTCCTGGCCAGGAGAAGTCTACTAGTAGCAAATATCAGACTTTATTTGAGGAAACAATTTCTGAGTATTTGTGCTTTGAGCACAGAATTGTATTGTATACTATGCACACAAATGGATAATGCATCTGAACTGTCTTCTCGAGCCCAGGGTGTTAACACTCATTCTATATAAATATGAATCTGGCCTTGTAATGTAGCTAATATTATGTATGGATTGTAACAAATTAATTAGAAATGCTACTGCCACATAACTAGGATGCATGAATTAATAAAAGTGAAAATTTGGGATCTATTCTAGAAAGACAAAAAAAGCTGTTCCCTAACTCATTATACGAGTAATTTATCAACAGTGCTTTCAGGGGTCAAGTAATACACAACAACCATATTCAATAGTTTCAACACTAAGTAACAAAATATTTAATTCTTGGACATATTGAATTGGCAAATATTAAATCGTTATCTCTACAAATGAAAATATTATAACAGGAAAGAATTTACAAAAAACTTTATCTAATAAATTTACATGTATGATATCGTACCTGGTCGATGCACTAAGTTGTTGGAGAATAAATTTAGCTTTTAAACCAATGATAAAAACTCTCATGTACTCAATGTGAGGATAGGTTTGTATCCTAACTTTTGATATTCAGTGGTCATAGTGTACGCAGGTTGGAGTGAGCAAAATCTCGACTCAACATTTATTGTGGCCGATTGTGCGATGGTACTTTACCAGTCGGGATCTGCAATGGTGTTGTCTCCATGCTGGATCTGAAACAGTAATTCCCTACTCTGGCCTTGACTGCATTCACTCAGTCTCAGCTTTCCTGCGTTCCATAGACCGTTAATGTTTCCCCCAGTTGAAATAATGGCTATTGCACACTCACTAAGGGTTGGAGCGACATGCACAATTTCATTGCCCACAAAAACTGCCACAGGAATAATTAACTACCTCTTTGCTGTCTGCGCCATGATACGAGAAGCATATCGTCTACACTTTGCAAATGAGAAGCTCTCAACGCCCTCGCTATTTTCCACACACTTGTGCGATCTGCCGCGAGATGAGAGAGATCTCGAAATATTTAGTTCTCAAAATCCTTTTACATAATGGAGATCTCCCCACCATGTCCCGTTTGCATCGGCCAGTGTGGCTTCAGTCACCCACCATCTCATTAGAGGTTGATTTTTATTTTCCTTACTGGGTCGCTGCTAGCCCTGTTAAAGCTGTGTGGCCACTTGCCCTCGGTCCCGGCCATATTTACATTAAAAGGAATAATGTATTGTTCTGGCCTCATCCCTTTCTGTGATGAAGCTCGGCGTTCTTTTGTTAAGTGGGGTTTACCAATGCCATTAACCACTGCTCGGTTCATCTCCAAAATGGGTTTCACTTTAACTTATTTATGTATGCCCCTGTCCTTATATTGGTAGATATTGTTTTGTTAGTTTTCAGTACATGAGATTACTGCAATTTCTATTAGAAAGGAATCTTGCTGTCTCATCTTGAGTGCCTATCTTCTCTTCATTTCTCACTGTATCTTCATGTCTTCTTCTTGGAACTCTTGACTTCTCAGGCATAGGGATAGGATATGTTTATTCAGTGAAAGTTATTCGAAGGATTACCAATTATGTTGTTATGAGATATGGTCAAGTTAGAATATATAACTTCAGAAGTGATGTCTGTTTTCAGTTATCAGTTTCTCCATTTGGTATTTCAGAGAAACATTCTGAGTTTATTTTTCCAGATGGTTGTAGTACTGAGCTGTTTCCGATGGTTTGCTGCTGCGCTAGTGTCAGTCGAGGGCAAGGAAAATTTTCTCGAAATTCAACGAAGGAGTGGTTGGGCGATGAAATCTGGGGCCGCTGGCAGAGTGTGGTAACAGTCAACAGCCAGTGGGCCAGGCAAAGTAATCATGGCACTCACGGGTGCAGAGCTGTGATGGCTTTATTGCACGCACGATTTGTTTTGAGCAACAACGAGGCAGGAAAGTGCAGTGTTGCTTTAAGTTATTGCTATGTATGAGGCGCAGCAGCACGAGAGACGGTGGCGGGTGTTGCCATCCGGCAAGCACTACTAGCGGCAAGTTGCGGCACAGCGTCCAGGAGGTCGCGGGTTCGAGTCCGGTCATGTCCTGGGAGCAGCGGCAGCCTGAGGGCCACGGATGACCAGTACACCCACCTTCATCCCTCGGTCAGACAGAGCAGGTCAAATGCAGAGGGCGGCGAGGTACAGGGACTGTCTCTGGAATCACTGGCAGCAGCAGGGCACAAGTTGCAACGCGTTGGCGGGCAGCGACTGGGAGAGCGGCGTCCAACTTCCATCGGTGGATGGCCTTGATGACAGCAGCAGCGGCGTCGGCACACCAGGAGTCTGCTGAGCCGGCTGGACTCGTGGGACTGTGTCTCTCAGTGCTTTACACAAAATTTATCATTTACACCTTAAGTTATTTTATTGTATAACGGTTCCTTTACTTCGTGAATGATGGTTGGTTGGTTGGTTGCTTGGGGAAGGAGACCAGACAGCGTGGTCATCGGTCTCATCGGATTAGGGAAGGATGGGGAAGGAAGTCGGCCGTGCCCTTTCAGAGGAACCATTCCGGCATTTGCCTGGAATGATTTAGGGAAATCACGGAAAACCTAAATCAGGATGGCCGGACGCGGGATGGAACCGTCGTCCTCCCGAATGCGAGTCCAGTGTCTAACCACTGCGTTCGTGAATGAGCATGGATTGATGATGTGTAGATTAGTTAGTACATGATGCCATTAGTTTCCTTTATTTATTCATTTATTTTTTGACCTACTTTAACGATTTAAATTATTAGTATTATTGTACTTATTTTTGGATAGTTAGGCTTTTGTTGCTCATCCCGTGTGCCTCTTGAGATCTGCCGTTACCTGGAATATATCTACCTTTTTTTTGTTTTGTCTTATCTGTTGTTCATTTATATTTTTGTTTTCATTGCTAATTGCTGTACGACCACTGCAGGAATTATTATTCATTATAAGCCTTAAGGTGGCTGCCGTGATGTAGACCTATATTTCTTCCCGTTCTCGGGTTCACCAATTCTACTGCATTTGCATGAACCACTTTACTAATTAACATGGGTCCCTTATAAACGGGATAAAATTTATGACAAACCTGTTTTTCTTTATTAGATAATAAGTGAGTTCTAACAAGAACCAGTTGTCCGTCAGTGAATACCTGTATGGGCGCATCTCTGTCTGCTCTGAGCTTCCTTTTTGCAGCTGCTCATTTAATGTTTTTCAGTGCTAATTTAATTATCTGCTGGTGTGATGGTCTTCTGGATGGGGGGAACTGTACAACTTCTCTTACCCTATCGACGGTTTTTTTTAATTTTTATTTTTCAGCACTTTTGACTGATGGTAAGCATGTAGTACTATGCGGCATTTCGTTAATAATAGTCTGTAAATGATGTAAACTGGCTTCCCATGTGGTATGTCGTGAACTACAGTACAGATGATACCATGTCCCAATATCCTTCATCGTTCATTCTGCACAACTGGCGCTTGGTTTGTCCCTGGATTAAAAAGAGGGGTTTAATTTTATATCTTTTTGAAGTTCCCAACCAAGGTTTAGATCTATATTAGGGCCCGTTGTCAGATACCAACCTTTCTACACGCCATACCTGCTTGAAGAAATCACGTTGTAGTACCTTACTGACCGTAACCCCAGTTGCACGTTTCAAAGGGGTCGAAGGATTTTAGTAGATCTTGTAGCGTGTCGAACATTTTATCAGGTGCCGTATTTTGTCGGTTAATCCTATCGTCTTGATCAATTACCGGTTACAATAGGATTTGTATTATCCTGCTGAAAATCATTTTTCGTTTGTGCAGAACCAAACATCTGCACCATATACAGGATTATTACAAATGATTGAAGCGATTTCACAGCTCTACAATAACTTTATTATTTGAGATATTTTCACAATGCTTTGCACACACATACAAAAACTCAAAAAGTTTTTTTAGGCATTCACAAATGTTCGATATGTGCCCCCTTTAGTGATTCGGCAGACATCAAGCCGATAATGAAGTTCCTCCCACACTCGGCGCAGCATGTCCCCATCAATGAGTTCGAAAGCATCGTTGATGCGAGCTCGCAGTTCTGGCACGTTTCTTGGTGGAGGAGGTTTAAACACTGAATCTTTCACATAACCTCACAGAAAGAAATCACATGGGGTTAAGTCGGGAGAGCGTGGAGGCCATGACATGAATTGCTGATCATGATCTCCACCACGACCGATCCATCGGTTTTCCAATCTCCTGTTTAAGAAATGCCGAACATCACGATGGAAGTGCGGTGGAGCACCATCCTGTTGAAAGATGAAGTCGGCGCTGTCGGTCTCCAGTTGTGGCACGAGCCAATTTTCCAGCATGTCCAGATACACGTGTCCTGTAACGTTTTTTTCGCAGAAGAAAAAGGGGCCTAAACTTTAAACCGTGAGATTGCACAAAACACGTTAACTTTTGGTGAATTGCGAATTTGCTGCACGAATGCGTGAAGATTCTCTACCGCCCAGATTCGCACATTATGTGAGTTCACTTCACCATTAAGAAAAAATGTTGCTTCATCACTGAAAACAAGTTTAGCACTGAACGCATCCTCTTCCATGAGCTGTTGCAACCGCGCCGAAAATTCAAAGCGTTTGACTTTGTCATCGGGTGTCAGGGCTTGTAGCAATTGTAAACGGTAAGGCTTCCGCTTTAGCCTTTTCCGTAAGATTTTCCAAACCGTCGGCTGTGGTACGTTTAGCTCCCTGCTTGCTTTATTCGTCGACTTCCGCGGGCTACGCGTGAAACTTGCCCGCACGCGTTCAACCGTTTCTTCGCTCACTGCAGGCCGACCCGTTGATTTCCCCTTACAGAGGCATCCAGAAGCTTTAAACTGCGCATACCGTCGCCGAATGGAGTTAGCAGTTGGTGGATCTTTGTTGAACT
The DNA here is from genome assembly GCF_023864275.1 of Schistocerca cancellata. Taxonomy (NCBI): domain Eukaryota; kingdom Metazoa; phylum Arthropoda; class Insecta; order Orthoptera; family Acrididae; genus Schistocerca; species Schistocerca cancellata. The sequence continues at coordinate 183,385,805 of NC_064626.1, forward strand.
TCGTCCTGAAGTGTCGTTGCACTGTTATGACTGACTGATGTGAGTGCATTTCAAGCACGACATACGCTTTCTCGGCTCCTGTCGCCATTTTGTCTCACTGCGCTCTCGAGCGCTCTGGCGGCAGAAACCTGAAGTGCGGCTTCAGTCGAACAAAACTTTATGAGTTTTTCTACGTATCTGTAGTGTGTCGTGACCATATGTCAATGAATGGAGCTACAGTGAATTTATGAAATCGCTTCAATCATTTGTAATAGCCCTGTACATTAATGCTTCGTCATAATCAAATGGTTCGTTACTAGGTAATGCTGGGAGTTCATCCTCTCGTCAGTGTCAGTCGACTCTACCTCGTCCCAACACTTCATTTGAGATTTCTTCCCTACTCGTAGTATCTGTACGGATACCTCTGATGATCTTTCTGTCGTTCCTGTTCCCAACTCCGAGTCTTGTACATCACACCTTAACCTATTTACTGCTGCGGTCGCCTTGTCATTCGTTTCTTCAGACAGTGTATTATCTTTTTGAACTTCTGCAATACCTAACGTCAGTCAAACCTCACACTTCCAGGATTTGATGGTCGTAATTCAACCTCCGTCGTGTTTCCGGTAATTGCCCGAAATATTTGCCTGTGGCTGCGTTCTCGCATCAGCTCCCCATGTGCTTTCTCTCCACAGACCTGTCGATCGCTGATCAAAGTCTCTCGGTTATTCGGAGTTCTCCAGTTTCCATTTCTATTTTCATCTATATTCCGCCTGTTCCAACCATTATTGAAACCATATCCATTACGCTATGGGCTAGTGTTTCCACTACTCCCATTTCTGTAATTATTCACATTGCCTCCAGAATTCAATCCCAGTACCGACCTGCTCCTGCGCACGAGACGTTTCTTCTTGCGTATGCGAAATCTGTTCAATTTTAGTTAATATATGTGTCTGCGCTTCGTACGTTCTTTCTTGTGACTGAGTAATTTCTTCCTGAGTGCGACGAATTTGTTCAGTTCTAGTTAGTAATTTCATTTACGTCTCAGCTTGGGTGTTCAGAACAGTTTTCATACAATAGTTTAAGTTTCGAGTTTTCTCAACATTATTTAACTTCTTCAACGGGACTAGCGTCAGTCTGTTCTTGCACTGGGTTTACATCTGTCTGATCGTGCACCTTCACCTCCAATTTTTTAAAAAAATATGCTATTAATTAAGTGCAAAACTACTAAAGCAATACTACCGATACTGAAGTGTCTATGTGTCGCATGTGCTATTCGTGTGTGGAACGGGCCAGAAATAGTCTGAAAGTTACTATATGAACACCCTGACAAGCACTTAGGTGTGAACTGCAGAGTAGTCGTGTGGATGTAGATCAGTTGTAACGTTTGTTGTCTGCTGGATATGACGAAACTGCTACATAAAAAGGAAAGTGCACACGAATTTCATAATCTAGTCTCTGATTTTATGCAGCTGCACCACAAAATATTACTGATATGCTTCAAGATATGCATTATAAATACTTGTCCATTAAATAAACACTTTGGAGACGATGGCGTGGAGAATACTGAAGGAGGAACAATTATATCGATACCATACATAACGTGTGCGATTGATATGACAAACTTGGTTTGAATCCAAACTTCAGTTTTGTCAATGGAATATATTCTAGTGTGTGTATGTTACTGGAAAACTGAAGTCTGCTACGAGCATACATTGTTGCTACAAGACTTAAGTTGTCCTTTCAATTTTTATTGAGTCACCAGTCTTCTGACTGCTTTGATGTGGCCCGCCGCGAATTCCTCTCCTGCGCCAATCTCTTCATGTCAGAGTAACAACCTACGTGAGACGCCCGCTACATCCGCTGAGTAGAACAGGTAATTAGGATTGGGGAAAGGGCCAAGTAAGGTTGGGGTCAGTTTCACTTTCTAATCGTAATTTATTGTAATTTAATAACACATTTACAACCAAAGAGGCACATAGCCGAATCTTTACGAAATGCAACTCTGTCATGGCTGAAGGCCTCCAAACAAGAAATCTTAAAAATCAACAAGATAAAAATGCAGTTAAAATAGCAAATAAAATAATTAAAGAAAAACATACATATACCACAGCTAGGTGGAAAGTCTCAAGGAAAAGCAGACGGAACAAACATACGCAAGGTGCAATACCAATGGCTGAAAGCCACAATTAATTTTGCAAAAGTTTTAAGAAAAAAAGGAAAAAAATAACCATAAGCTTTATTTTTTTTAGTAGCTGAAAACAGATAACTAAACACTGGTGGGAAAGACAATAAAGACAACGGCACTCAGAAGCCTCGAGGGAGGTCAGTCTGCCCTCGTTCACTTAGGTGAGACAGGTGGTGAGCCCAAATACACTTGACTTGTCGGAACCCAACCAGGGGACATCCATGGACCGACCGACACAACGACTTGCTTCCCATCAATCAACACATGAGAACTCAACACAAAAGGTAACAAACCTGATAATCCACAATGGAGTTTGTATTAGCTGTCAAAACTACACACCATGTTGGGCAGCGACAACAGGTGAGAAGGACGCTGCCTGAAATTACGCTCGAGGCCAGGGCAGGAAACCGGAACACTAACGGCCACTAGGCATAAAATTCCGCTGGTACACTTTAATTTGAAATACGGTAATATAGTTAACTTCCCCCCAAAAGAACACTGCCGGAATTGTAAGCAACCAACCGCATGGCGGTTAAATTTCAGCAATAGACACACTCGGTGTTGCTCACAGGAAAACCTCCCCAACAGCGAACCACCGAAACGAACCACCACAACATGTATGGACCTGGCTGGGGTAGTTGAAACCATTACTCAACTTTGACATAGTGGGTCGGTGACCCACGAAGGTCGTAGTGATCGGACAGCTCCACACACGCTCCGACACTGCACAGGGACCGGCAGCGGACCCGGCCGACTGCACCGCGCGGAGATAACTTCCCTGGTCCGCAGCAACCGACCGACCACCTCAGAATGCCGACAACATCTAAAATAGTCGTCAGTGGACATAACGCCAACGACACACACGAGACAAACACCGAACGAAGACCTGAACGATACTCAACAGTAACTATGGACGCGCGAAGACACGTCGGGAGTCGATGAGCACTCACGCGCGCGCGCGCGCGCACGCACGCACACACGCACACACATACACACACACACAGCCGACTCATGAACAATCGGCGAGCCAAAGTAGGTCGAGCTGTTGGACGACCGACCGACGATCCACCAAGACCGCGGCCCGGCTCAAGTGATGCGTGGCGGCAATGGTCGGGCGAGCCATGTCGACGCAGACCTCACTGCTGCTCCAACCCGACTGGCAGGTCCGGAAAACGCTCCAGACGCGTTCCCACTGACTGGCAGCCCGAAGTCGCGACCCGAACTCGCTCTCCGAAGTGGCTTACGACAGACAACGACCGGAAGTAATAGAAGTCGAGCACAGATACTACGAGAGGGGATATATCGATACGTGCTGCTAACGCCGCTCACGGTCAGGCAAAGCAGCAAGACAGTGACAGTAGTAATTTATATTAACGCAGTGAGATGGAAGTACGTTAAAAAAAAAAAAACAGGGTGTAAAATGCATGATGGCGGCAACACGAGCCACGCACGGCACACTACGTCCTCAACTATTTGCTGGATGTATTCCAATCTCTGTCTTCCTCCACAGCTTTTTCCCTCTACAGCTCCCCGTAGTACCATGGTAGTCATTCCCTGATGCCTAAGCAGACGTCCTATCACACTGTCCCTTCTCCTTGTCAGTGCCTTCCACATATTTCTTTCCTCTCCGATTCTGCGCAGAACTTCCTCATTCCTTACCTTATCAGTCCACGTAATTTTCAACATTCGTCTGTAGTGCCACATCTCAAATGCATCGATTATCTTTTGTTCCGGTTTTCCCGTAGTCCATGTTACACCACCATACAATTCTGTGCTCCAAAAGCACATTCTAGGACATTTCTTCCTCAATTTAAGGCCTATGTTTGGTACTAGCAGACTTCTCTTGTCCAGGAATATCCTTTTTGCGATTGCTAGTCTGTTTTTGATGTCCTCCCTGCTCCTTTCGTCATTGTTTTTTACTCGCCGTTTTGATTTCTGCTATTCCTGATTACTTTCTTCTTAGATTTACTCTCGGTTCGTATTCTGTACTCATTAGTCTGTTCATTCTATTCAGCAGATCATGTAATTCATCTTCCCTTTCCCACCACTGCTACATCGAAGTACAGATTGAAGAACAGAGGCGAAAGACTACGTCCCTTTCTTGGGCCCTTTTTAATCCGAGCACTTTGTTCTCGGTCATCCTTATTCCCTCTTGGCACTTGTAGATATTATTTATTACCTGTCTCTTCCTATAGCTTACTCCTATTTTTCTCAGAATTTCAAAGGTCTTGCACCATTTGACATTGTCGAATGCTTCTTCCAAGTCGACAAATCTTGTAAACGTGTCTCGATTTTTCTTTAGTTTTGCTTCCATTATCAACCAGTTCGTGGTCTTGCGGTAGCGTTGTCGTTTCTCGCGCAAGGGATCCCGGGTTCGATTCCCGGCGGAGTCAGGGATTTTTCCTCCCTTGTGATGACTGGGTGTTATCGTGTCGTCTTCATCATCATCATTCATCCCCACTAAGGCCGGAGGAATGCAATGGCAAACCTCCTCCGCTAGGACCTTGCCTAATCCGGCGGTGCCGGTCTCCCGCATTGTCTCCTACGCTCCTCGGAGTAGGGAACATCATCTTCATCATCAACCACAACGTCAGAATTGTCTCTTTGCTACCCTTACGTTTCCTGAAGCCAAACTGACCGTCATCTAACACATCCTCAATTTTCTTATCCATTCATCTGTGTGTTATTCCGGTCAGAACTTGAATGCATGAGCTGTAAGCTGATTGTGCGATAATTCTCACATTGATATTACAATGAAATCCGGACCTTTAGCTGCTTACAGGCGTTGATAAATATCAATGGGTACAGGTGAAAACCGGGACTCGATCCCAGGATCTCCTGCTTGCATGGAAGACGCTTGACGTTACCCTATAATCATCTGACCAGAAATCCTTATCTTCTTTCCATTTCACTTCACTGACTGCGTACTATATCTAGATTCAGCCTTTGCTTTTTCCTTTTCAGATTTTCTAGCTTCCCTTCCACTTTCAAGCTTCTGACATTCCACGCCCCGACTTGTAGAACGATATCCTTCCGTTGGTAATTAAATCTATTCCTCGTGGTCACCTCCCCTTTGGCAGTCCCCTTCCGGAGATCTGAATGGGATGTAAGTAGGCTGTTTAGGTTTTCTTAGCGCTCTGTATGAAAATCACTGGCTGTGCTGCGTGCAGTCTGTGGCTGGTTGGCATTGTTGTGGTACTCGCCATTGTAGCGTTGGGCAGCTGGATGTTAACAGCGCGTAGCGTTGCGCAGTTGGAGGTGAGCAGTGGTGGATGTTGGAGAGAAATGGCGGAGTTTTGAAATTTGTAAGACTGGATGTCATGAACTGCTATGTATATTATGATTTTTCAACATTATTAAGGTAAATACATTGTTTGTTCTCTATCAAAATCTTTCATTTGCTAACTATGCCTATCAGTAGTTAGTGTCTTCCGTAGTTTGAATCTTTTATTTAGCTGGCAGTAGTGGCGCTCGCTGTATTGCAGTAGTTCGAGTAACGAAGATTTTTGTGAGGTAAGTGATTTGTGAAAGGTATAGGTTAATGTTAGTCAGGGCCATTGTTTTGTAGGGATTTTTGAAAGTCAGATTGCGTTGCGCTAAAAATATTGTGTCAGTTTAAACACAGTCATGTATAATTCTTTTAAGGGGACGTTTCAGGGGAAATATTCCGGAATGTTTCGCCAATGGAGAGATCATCATGACACTTTCAGTTACAGGCCACATATGCTGTGGATACATGTTATGTGTCATTAACTCAGTTTCCATTGCCTTCTGAAACTTATTCCGTTGATCATTGCTCATTCTTTCGTCTCTAGGAACAGTTTCCCACTACTACGACAAGAGAGTGCCTTGAACCTGTGTCCGCTCCTCCGCCCTCTTTGACAACGCCATTGGCAGAACGAGGGTGACTTCTTATAGCGGAAGTCTTCGGCCGCCAATGCTGATTATAAAGAAATTTTAAGTGGAGCCGGGATTCGATCTGGAACCGAGGACTTTTTGACTATTGATCGAAGACAGTACCCCCACACCACGGGTGTCAATTGGGAACTGAATATTCACTTATCACTATTTCTCTAGCACGGTAGTACATATTCATGTGCCTGTTACCCTGAAAGATGTTTATGGGATACATGATTAAATCATATAAAAATGTTCAGATCGTAAGGGACACGAAAATTAAATTGCGATGGCCAACTGAAATTCAATAGTAAGAAATGGAAGAGAAGAAAATTAAGTGGGAGAATATAAATGAGAGGGGGCGAAGAGGCGTAGGAGAAGATATAAAAGGAGAAGCATCATTGTAATAGTTTGGCTTAAGAATGATCTGTGTGGAAGGGATCTGGAGACAGTGGATGGTTTGAGACAGATTAAATAATGATAGGAGATTTTTCAAAACCAAATTTAAGAATGAAAAATATTTCCTGTGGTCACTACAGACGGACCATAATTTATTGGTTACGATCTATAAATTAAAAGTGAAGGAAATGCAGAAAAGTAGGAAATTAAAGACATGGGATAGACGCAAAACTCAAAGAAACACTGAGAATCTCGAAAGGAGAATTAGTCAACGATTTATTGAAACAGGGCGAATGACAACAAAAGTAAACGGCAGTGTAACTTTGAAAGATGAAGTAATGGAGGCAGAGGAGAAATCTAGGATATCACTTTAGATATTGAACTTAAATAATTAAAGGAGGTAACATGAAAATGCAGCAAATCAAGCAGCCAAAGTATAAAACAGTTGACACAAAGTGTAAAGTGACATATTGGGAATGGTTAGAGAGGTATGCATGACTATGGGGAAAGTATACTGTCCAGTCACATTACTGAGACCACGTCTCAAAATCCCCAGTAACCACCTTCTGCGGTGCGGACGCGCATTAAGAGTATCAATGAAGTTCTGAAAGGTACCAACAGGGATATGGAGCCATGCCCATTTCAGTGCCGTGGCCAGCTGCTCGAGGTTCCTAGGTTGAGGATCCATTGCGCGAACGGCCCAGTCGAGGTGGTCACACAGATTCTCGGTTGTGTTTTGTAGCCAGGGAGTACGGGAACTCGTCAAAGTGCTCTTCAAAACGAGCACGTACGCTGCGAGCTGTGCGACGGGTTGCATTGTCCTGCTGATAGATGCCATCGTGCCAAGGAAAATAAGCTGCATGTGGGTCTGAGCATGAGCTCCCAAGGATAGATGCATACTGGTGTTGATCCATTGTGCCTTTCCGAGTGACGAGATACGCAGGAAACTCCCTCCCGCCTGAACCTTTCCGACGATTGTTGCAGGGTGTCCATTACCCGATAGAGCATTGGAGCATAAAAGTGATTTATCTGAAAAGATCACCTGTGGCCACTCAACGGATGTCCAATGGCGATATTAATGTGGAAATTCCAGCCTTTTCCGCCGATGAACAGCTGTCAGCATGGGTGCATGAACCAGATGCCTGCCACACAGGGTCATACACAGCAACGTTCGCTGGAAGGTCGTTGAGGAGGCAATGTTGGTATCCCCATGGTTCAGCTGCTCGACACTTGCATGTCTGTTCGCCTGTACACATCTCCACAGCCATCGTTCACTCCTGTCCTGTATGACCTGTGGTGCACCACAGTCGCCTTGGCGTCGGTTTTGGACAGCGACCTTTTGCCATGCACGGGGTGCATTAACCATGGCGGCATGTCAACAGCTTATCCAGCTTGTTCAACTCACACCAATACCCAAAAAGGGAAGTAGGAGTAATCCGCTGAATTACAGGCCTATATCACTAACGTCTATTTGTAGTAGGGTTTTGGAACATATACTGTATTCGAACATTATGAAGTGTCTCGAAGAAAACGATTTATTGACACATAGTCAGCAAGGATTCAGAAAATATCGTTCTTGTGAAACACAACTACGTCTTTATACTCGTGAAGTAATAAGTGCTACCGACAGGGGATGTCAAATTGATTCCATAATTTTAGATTTCCAGAAGGCTTTCGACACCGTTCCTCAGAAGCGTATTCTAGCCAAACTACGTGCCTACATCTTTATCTATATCTACATTTATACTCCGCAAGCCACCCAACGGTGTGTGGAGGAGGGCACTTTACGTGCCACGGCCATTACCTCCCTTTCCTGTTCCAGTCGCGTATGGTTCGCGGGAAGAACGACTGCCGGAAAGCCTCCGTGCGCGCTGGAATCTCTCTAATTTTACATTCTTGATCTCCTCGGGAGGTGTAAGTAGGGGAAAGCAATATATTCGATACCTCATCCAGAAACGCACCCTCTCAAAACCTGGACAGCAAGCTACACAGCGATGCAGAGCGCCGCTCTTGCAGAGTCTGCCACTTGAGTTTGCTAAACATCTCCGTAACGCTATCACGCTTACCAAATAACCCTGTGACGAACGCGCCGGTCTTCTTTGGATCTTCTCTATCTCCTCTGTCAACCAGACCTGGTACGGATGCCACACTGATGAGCAATACTCAAGTATAGGTCGAACGAGAGTTTTGTAAGCCACCTCCTTTGTTGATGGACTACATTTTCTAAGGACTCTCCCAATGAATCTCAACCCACCTTACCAACAATTAATTTTATATGATCATTTCACCTCAAATCATTCCATACGCATACTCCCAGATATTTTACAGAAGTAACTGCTACCAGTGTTTTTTCCGCTATCATATAATCTTACAATAAAGGATCCTTCTTTCTATGTATTCGCAATACATTACATTTGTCTATGTTAAGGGTCAGTTGCCACTCCCTGCACCAAGTGCCTATCCGCAGCAGATCTTCCTGCATTTCACTGCACTTTTCTAATGCTGCAACTTTTCTGTATACGACAGCATCATCCGCGAAAAGTCGCATGGAACTTCCGACACTCTCTGCCTACGGAGTATCGCCTCAGTTGTGCGACTGGATTCGTGATTTCCTGTCAGAAAGGTCACAGTTCGTAGTAATAGACGGAAAGTCATCGAGTAAAGCAGAAGTAATATCCGGCGTTCCCCAAGGAAGTGTTATAGGACCTCTATTGTTACTGATGTATATTAACGACATAGGAGACAATCTGCGTAGCCTTCTTAGATTGTTTGCAGATGATGCTGTCATTTACCGTCTTGTAAAATCGTCAGATGATCAAAACTACTTGCAAAATGATTTAGATAAAATATCTGTATGGTGCGAAAAGTGGCAATTGACCCTGAATAAAGAAACGTGCGGAGTTATTCACATGAGTACTAAAAGAAATCAGCTAAATTTCGATTACGCGATAAGTCACACAAATCTAAAGACTGTAAATTCAGCTAAATACGTAGGGATTACAATTCACATGAGTACTAAAAGAAATCAGCTAAATTTCGATTACGCGATAAGTCACACAAATCTAAAGACTGTAAATTCAGCTAAATACGTAGGGATTACAATTACAAATAACCTAAATTGGAATGATCACATAGATAATATTGTGTGTAGAGCAAATCAAAGACTGCGATTCACTGGCAGAACACTTAGAAGGTGCAACAGCTCTACAAAAGAGACTGCTTTCACTACTCTTGTCCGCCCTATTCTGGAGTATTGCTATGCGGTGCGGGATCCGCATCAGGTGGGATTGACGGATGACATCGAAAAAGTACAAAGAAGGGCAGCTCGTTTCTTACTATCGCGAAATAGGTGAGATAGTGCCACAGACATGGTATGTCAACTAGAGTGGGAATTACTAAAACAAAGGCATTTGTCGTTGCGACGGGATCTCCTCATGAAATTTCAATCACCAGTTTTCTCCTCCGATTGCGAAAACATTCTGTTGGCACCCAACTACATAGGGAGAAATGATCATCACGATAAAATAAGAGAAATCAGGGCTGCTCGCACAGAAAAATTTAAGTGCTCGTTTTTACCGCGTGCCGTTCGAGAGTGGAACGGTAGAGAGACAGTCTGAAGGTGGTTCATTGAACCCTCTGCCAAGCACTTTATTGTGAGTAGCAGAGTAATCATGTAGATGTAGATGTACAAACTTAGCTGTTTCGGAAATGCTTCCACCCTTGGCTCGAACGCCATTGACCACGCCTATTTGGATGTCAGATACATCGCTCTGTTTCCGCATTAAAGCAGCTACTGCACTGTTTCTGCATCCCATGGATATGCTCTATATACTCTCCACAGCAAGTGCTGCCACCTGCTGTCTGTTAGGTATTGCATGTTGACGTCGGACATAGGAGCTGCTCACATTAATGTGACTAGACCGTGTAGACGAAGCCTATAGGAAATTTAAATAATCCTTTGGAGAAACGATAAGCAGGTATATGAATAGAAGGAACTTAATGTAATTGGCTTCCGCAGCCAGAGTCAGTCGACGTAAAAGTTTTCTGGGTTTGGTACTGCGTCATAATGTAAAAACTACTGCTGCTGGAAAAGGAACTTAGATGGCAAGCCAGTACTAAGCAATTGAGGGAAGTCGGAGGGTAAGTACTGAAGGGTCCAATTTGAAAGAGAAGAGGAAGTAGATACGATAAACTGGGAGCTATGATATCGTGAGAAAAATTTAAAGCTATGTAGCTGCGACAAGAAATGGAATACACGATAAAAAAATTCAAAGGCTTTTGCATGCACCAGTCATACAGATTTGAAAAGTTTAGAGTAGCTCAGGAAGTGGTTGGACTGAATGAGAAGAAGCGAAAGACTGCTGACAGAAAGGTTATTAAATGCCAAAGCTCTCAGCTGGAGTAACTGAGACCGAGGAGACACGCCGTGATTATCGAACCTTCCTCACAGTTCGTCGGCCTTCGGGGTCACGGCGAAGGCAGCTGGGTGGTCGGCCACCCGCTCTTCTGCGAAGAGGGCGCTTCGCTTTCCCCGCACGCCCCAGACCCCCACCCGCTGCCTCCCCCCCGCCCCCCACCGCTCCACCGTAACCGCGGCTGGCGTATCTGGTGGAATACTTCTTTATTTGCGGTCCCCGCCGCTGGCCGTTTCCCCTGCACGAGAACCAATTGATTTCCGTCCAGGCAAATACCCCTGCGCAGGAAATGAAAGCCTCTCGTTCGACGAAACATCGGAACGCAATGTAATAAAGATTAATGCCCTTACTGCGGCGGCGGCGGTCCGCCGCGACCTCCGTTCTGGCTTTTCTGCGACTCGACCTGATCTGTCGCCAGTGTTTGTCGACCAATTAATCACGCGTAAAGACGGCGAAGTGCGCCATTTAAAAGTGCTGAAATAATTCCCCCTTTCATCATGAATGACAACGGCGCTGTTACGCTCGAAAACCGGATGCCGTTTTAAGGACTGTTTGCTTCTTTAAGTGATTACGGAGAGCTAATTAGCAAACTCAGCTCTGCGAAGTATATTGCCATCAAGGAGGACGAAAAAACTGACGAAGTTTTAACAGGGAAAAGGAAACTTGTGGCAGAAGTGTTGTTTAAAAAGGCAACCAGGCACGGAGCTACAATGCAAAGAAGGGTTTTAATGCAAAAAACGCGAAAAAAAATTGAACTAAAAATTGCACGTATTTCAGATGTTACTGGAATTTCGATAGCTTTTCTTTGCGTGTATTTGTTTTAACTACAGCGTCTTCAAGGCCAGTTAAAACAGACTGTTATAGTTTTCCCTGTATTCTATTTATATCACATGCTACTTCTTCGAAATTGAAGACTTCATAAAAAAGCGAGCCCTTCAGGAGAGCCAAACAATTGTTCTAAGTTACTGTAAAAGTCTTGCCGTCAATTAGATTGTGGTGTGCGTACTGTAAGACCTTCGGTACACACACCATCAGATTGTTTGACTAGTCGATCTAACGAAGTAGACGAGTGTCAGCAATATCTCTCGTGGTCTTATCGTGGCGTGTTTATCTTTTGCCGTTAGGTCAGACGATAGAAATGCCACTTGCACGCTTAGAGTAGCAGATTGACGGTGACCAACTTTAAACAGAACTTGATTAATTTTTACACACATTTATTAAAATAATAACAAGCATAAAAATAACTTAACTTGGTACTGGATGCTATTTACAATTGACAATCTGAAGTTCCTTTGGTCTTTGTACGTTAATCTTATTCTCACATATCTCTGATACTTGACAAAGTGTCTATTCATTTATCTTCATGGCCATGTACAAGGATATGGTAACTTTATTAGAGACTGTACAGACATCGAGCGTTCAGGTATCACTGCGCGAGTGTGATCCGTGAGGAGAAAAGGTTCTACGTTAGCAGCAATCTCATTGGCTGCGTTACATATTAATACGCGGATCGGCGGAAGCAGAATTTGGTCCGTCTTTATGGCAGCGCCATCTCGTAGAGCGGAGACGGCGAGCGCTGCGCCTGCGCTGTTGTGCTTAGCGGGGCGCGCTCTAGTGGGAAAGTTGTGTACGCGCTGACTACGCGGAACTATGTACACAACATAGATATTTTACGTAGCTTCTTGGAAATGTCTAAATCATTTTTATGACACGGTACTACTAACCTTCGGGATTGAAGCTAATAAGTTTATTTTTTAATTGCGTAGGTTTCCACGGTCAGAGTCAGTCGACATACAAGCTTTCTGGGTACGGTACCACGTCATATTGCATAAAACTAATGTTGGAGAAAACCAACGTTTCGACCACTGTTGCAGCGGCCTTTTCTGGGTCTACTGGTGCGTTCTGGCTGTGCTGTGTCACTTATAATTTGTTGTTACTGTTCGCTGCGCATGCCATTATGTCACAATTTTAAAAAAGATCATTTCATTGGTCACTTAAAGAAGAAAGGGAGGGAACTTTATTTTAATAACTTTCTTTTTTTGTCCAAATTACAGTCCTCACTGACGTAGGGTGTTTTTGTCAAAAAATATAGCTAAGAGTATGAAGGAATGACTCGATAGATGCGTTAATCATACTTTATAAACCTCATAATATGCAAATTTTTGTTCTGTATTTGCAGAACAAAAGATCGAGTTACATTAAATATACACAGAACTTATCAAGGAAACGTTCTCTGGTCCCGTCCACTTCTTCTGTCACTTTCAATCCTATCCAACTTCGGCCCACCTTCTTCACAGGCAATCAGTGTTTTGAAAAAGTTTCAGCTGTTGCTCGTTTAATAAGGATGAAGCAGCTTAAGGTGTTGAATTTTCGACTTCTTAATCTTGACCACACTGTTGCAAATCTGACTAAATGTTAACTCATGTGGAAGCTTTTCGTTGTACAACCGTACACCAGGGTCCTGTACAACAATCTCGCACAGAAATATGGCTCGTGGAGGCTCCAGTTTTATACGTCCTTAGTTGTTTGGTCGCAGTTTGAAGTAGAGTTCGACAGCTTCTTTCACGCTGACTGGTCTACTTAGCAGGTGCGGTATGGTGTTGGATGTTTTCGAGAAAAGGTAATGACTATGTCCCAATCATCAGGTGCTTCAATGACCTGATTCGGTTTTTTACGAGAAACTGACGTGAAAACTTTATCTCTGGCTAAAAAAGAATTATCACTCCTGGGAAAGATGAAGTTATTTTGTTAAACATTTAGCGCACTAACATGTACAGAAAATACATAATGATACAATTATTTATTGTGACCATCGCTTCCATCTGAAAACAAAACTAAATCTCTCTCCAGATGTTGGCTACGTTTCAAGTAATTAAACATTAAAGTGATCACTTCGTTAAGCCGTTTACGGGTAACATTTTTGCCGACGTAGTTCATGTGTTCTTCGCCCATCAGCTTCTCGTTCTTTAGCACACTCGCCATTCTTTCTTGACATTTTTGCTTTGTATGTCACTGAAAGCTGTCTTCGGAATTCACTACAGAACCACAGAAAATGCACCGTCACTGTGGAACGAAATAATCGAAGAAGTACTACGAAGGCGACAATGAACACTGAGGTTGCACTGTCGCCTGTTTTCACACCAAAATAACGCTTATCAAATGGAAAAAGCCGTTGCTGTCTGATTTTTTTGAAAAGAGTGTTTTTCTAGAACCATCACATTTTTGTACTGCAATAACTTAGAACACAGATCGTTTCTGCCAAGTCTGATTAGAACAAATCGCGAGTCTCGGAATGCATTGTCCTGAGATTGCGAAAACTAAAAAAATCGGCAAAGATTGTTTTTGTTATGAAGTCTTCAGTTGTTTTCAACGCCTTGTTTTGTGTTTTGACAAGACGGAACTACAATCGTCTGGCCTTAACTCTCATCTTTGATTGTTCTGGAAGACGACTCGTTGGAACTACAACGTATATAACATTATTACATGAATTATTTACTTGATACAGTCATTTGTCACAAAAGTGTTTGATAATTTACAGCTGTCGTTGAGTATTAAAGCACAATTTAATCCACTAATTAACACACTCTTTTCTTGAAGTACAATGTTCAAAATTTACGAAGTATATTTCCATCTGAGAGTTGACTAACTCTGTAGTCCTACTTAGTGATGTTGACTGCTTCAGCTGAGGTCACTAACTGGGTCAGAGACCTTCCATGCTCGGCTTTATATTGAAATATTTGCGAGGTGACTACTGTGCTGAGAGAGAGGGCGGGTCTTCCCCAGTCTCTCCCATTCGTCGTTGCACATTGCAGCGATACATCGCGAATGCCTCTGGTACTGATGTGCATGCATTGCCAACATCGTTTATTATAACCACCAAAGCTTGTACTAGAAATGTTCTTTTCTTCTCTCACTAGTTACTATCCAGAACTATTAGCGGGCAGTACAAGTTGTAAGCCAAGTACTCTTTTATAATCGAAGTAAGTTCAGAATTTGATCTGGAGAATGTATAGATGATCCATATTGAAAATTTATTGTATGCATTAAGTATAAGTGGCTCTTTCTGGTAGCCCACAGCCGTTACATCTTAAAATCTGAAATCTATACATCCATAACAATCATGTCAAACGTGATATGATAAAGAGCCAGCGGTCTCGCAGTCACCATGCCATCACATACCTGCGAACCTGTAAAGCATGCAAAGAGTAGCAAAAGCTTCTTGCTAATTGCAGATCTTAAAAAGTTTATTCTGATTGCAACTGAGCCTTGCTTTGACTAACGTTACTGCTGATGGCAGTGAAAGCATGAGGGTTCATACTTCGAATTGAATGCTGACTGTAAAATACATACAGTACCAAGAAAGTAACCGACTATTTAAACATCCTCTGTGGCACACAGATGTGAATAAACAGTAAAAACATTCATTCAAACCGTAATCATTGATAAAAGAAAGAATAAGACTGTCCATATGCAAAACACGTAGCATACTGGCCCATCACATAGGAATGAATTGAACAACAAACAAACTCTAGGTGCATTAGAAAATGATAGAAATGTTAAATAAACGAGAGAGTGGTGCATTCAACAAACCTGCTACTCGAATGGATTAATGAGAACCAGATAGTGTAAAATATGCATCGAAAGCTAACCACCTGTCTGAACAACGAAGTGTAAGTTTGACCGCAAGTAAAGCACATTAATGATATGACAATTCTGCAAGCAATGTTGCGCCAAGCTGCACCGTACGAGCCGCAAACTCACCATACTTTTATAAATCTTTGCATGAGAATGACATCAGAAGGCAACTTCAAAGCAAGTAAGTACATCAGTCGTCTATGGCACAACGTGGAAGTAACAGCATAGCCGAGGTTACGACTTTTTATGATTCAAGGATCCCCCCTCCCCCCTCCTCCACAGCTACAGAGTACCGGGTAAGCGAAGTTTAATCTGGTGGACTCTGATTTGATCTTCGGAATGGAATGAAAAAGAATGTATTCCGTGAAGACGTACCCAGGTTGCCGCTGTGAAGAATTGGAACCGTATAGCGTTTATTTTCTGATATTTTCTAGTGGTCGTTGTTCCAATGTTGTACTACCTGAAAGGTATTCTCAGTTTGGTTACATTCTGTTTTATATTGTTTGCCAATAAAATGCAACGCAATCACACAGGTTTCATTTCGTACTGTACGAGTAGTTTTATTGTGTACACTATTGTTAGGACCATGTGGGGCACAGGGTCAATCAGAAACCAACACAGACGGGCTGATACCTGGAAAAAAACTTTCAAATCACCATCCAAGCCAGAAAAGAGACATGATTAATACTCTCTTCACGCGGGCAAGACGAATATAAGAGGCGCAACACCTCAGACCCAAGATGCAACAATTAGGAAGCGTTGTAAGGAGCAACGGGTACTCCACCAGCTACATACGAAGTGTTGCAGAGTCAAACATTCGGCGAAGTGACATATCGGAAAAAGAAATGTCGGGTACTGTGTTCCTGCTATATATTCCCAGAGTACCGGAAAGAACCGGCCGTATATTGGGCAAACACGGCTTAAAAACTATTTATGAACCGACAAAAAAATAAAAAAAAAACAAAGTGTGTCTCAGATTGGCAAAGGTGAAAAGTGACTTAATGAAGTGTCAGAAATGTGCCGCATACCATGCACATGCGGAAAAACTTGTGTTGAATGACCGGACGATCAATCAACACCAGTCTCACAGACTATAAGCGGCATTGCAGATTGGGGCAGGTGGAGAAATCTGCTGTGGCAGAGCGCGCTCTGTATGAGTCCGACCACATTGTAAATTTCAACGACGCGGAAGTTCTGACTGTCGAGAAGAGCTATAGAAATATACAAACATGTTAGTAGCTTCAACAAGAAAGAAGAAAGCCTCAAGGTAAACTGATCCTGGACCTCGTGCTGTAGAGAACGACCCTTGCAGGTAAAAAAAGGAGAAGCGCACCGGAAATGACCGCTGGAGACCCCTTGTAGTTTGGCGCGCCAGGTACACATAATCTGCGGTCGCGAGCTCGACTCCAGTCCACCACCAGCAATAGACGGTGAAGCTCTGACAATGCCAGCCACTAGTGCTGGCGAAAGGACAAAAAAATCGTAAATCAAACGTCGGCCGACGAAAGCGAGACAGAAGTCAACACGCAGTTCGTCAACAAGTGACAAAGAAAGCGTTAACGAAATTGAGTCCAACAACTTAAATATAACAAGATGAACAAAAAACAAAAAAAAAATTAAAATTAAAAAATCATGTTAGTTTCGCAAGAAGCAAAATTTCTTGTTCATTTTCCACCTTGCCATTATTGTAAAATTTTTGCAGATGAATAAAAAAAGCAAAGTTTGCTAACGCACAACTGAGCGTTGGCTGATGACTTGAATATAAGCTGATTCTAATCCTGGTGGTGGAACTGTTTCGTTGTCATGTATTTGGCCAGTAAAGGGGGGAGAGGTGCTGGCATGAAGTTCGTGATGGCCAGTCTGTGCGCCAATGTGACGGATTGAATTCCAAACCTCTGCGAAGTGTCTCATGCAGTGAAACTACGTGAGACTGTTGGTGGTGATCCGTCCGCTTGGTGCTATTCGAGAGGGGTAAGCTGAATGCCGTCACCGGGTTTCACCCTCTCCCTTCTCTTCGTCCATAATAAGACAAACCTAATACTACACTGTACAAGTTCTCATCACAGCTATCCATATGACACAGATACATGCTCGATAGTTCATTATAGGTTAGAGGGAAAGCAGCATCAAACCGTCTCCACAAGCACCTTGCCTGGCAGGGCGCGTGTTTCTTCCATACGTTTCGCTACGCTCATTCCCTGGGTATGGGACTACTTTGACAAGCTGGTAAGGAACAAAGAAGTTTTTTAATTTGGCTTGGATTTATTGAACCATACTGTCAACGACTTGGTACATGTACAAACTCATTTGCATAGAAAAATCTCAACGTAAATAGTTATAACAATGATTTAAAACTATTTTACAGTTTCGACATCGGTTCAGCTCTCACAGATAAGGAATCTCGGGCAATAAACGACCATACTGGCTCCCACTTCGTGTTGAGACAGCCTGTTTATTGCTGACTCATTCTATGCTGAGGGGCAAGCCATTTCAGCGAGCAGCAGACAGGATTACTGTGGATTCATTTGCTGCCCGCTCGAGATATTGACATCGTGATAGAGGCAGTATGTCAGATTATTCTTCTTACTTACCAGGTTTCGGCGGATCGTCTAAAACCGTGATGTGCCAAATAAGACAGTGCAACATTACTGATCCAATGTATGTCAACCACTTTCACCAACACACAGTTACATATTATATTTTAATCAGAACAGAGAATATATAATACAATGGACCATTTCAAAGTCGTACAATGAATATGGGTAACCGCTTGGACTAGGATAAACATTTTTTTAGAGAGCTTCAGAGTCAGTTATAAAAATTCTATCCTAAAAACCTTCCGATTTTAGATCCTGATTCAACTTGGCGAACATACAGGGAGATTCATCAATATTCATGTGATTTCAAGATGCTACAGCCGCTACGTAACTGAAGACAGGAATTTGGAGTAACTTTTAACTTGCGCATGGGCATAGAACCTTTTAATTTAAAAAAGAACTATCTGATTTTACAAGGGTACTTTGTTACACATATGCATGTACAACCGTGGAATAGTTTTTACAGTCAAAGTTCTCAATTACCTTTCACTATTGTTCAACGTGCCTTCCAGCACTCGGACAAGCATCCAGACTTTAATCAAACTCGACCCATACTTTTTAGAGCATGTCTGGAATATTGAATTGACTGTTGTTGCTATGCTACGCCGTAATTCACCCAAAGCTGTTGCAAGGGGAGGCATATGGTGGAGTATTCCACAAATATCGCCCCTCCGCCCCTCTGCCATTGAAAATGGGCCATAAATACCGATAATATAAAGTACAGTCACCAACAAACTTTACTTATTCACATACTCCTTTACCTTTAACCCAAATGAATACAGACTCCTTTAGAGATACTTTTCTCTTATTACGAGTATACGAAGACAATGCAGAAGGCGACATATAAGTAGATTTACCAAAGTCTTTATTTGCAAGTTCTGCCATATGGTAGGTACGATAGGCAATAATGTCTCTATCAACAAAACTTTCAAGTCCAGGTACGTTAGGAACTCCACTACCTCCGCGTATAATGGCTACAGTGAGCCAACCATTACCATGATCAAAATTATCATTAATGTCAATACTAAAATTAAGTCTACAACCACAGAAAACAGAAGGTCCGTCGACAAGTGCATTGGCAGCAACACTCTTAACTGGTATGCGGTTCTTCTTGTCTCCAGATGTCGTGGCGAACTCGATGTTCTCGATCGTTTTATAGACTGTTTGCTTAGAACGGCGACGAAATCTCTTATAAGGCATCGTGGCGGCGTCCAATGTAGTTACCTGTGCAGCACATCTAGAACACCCAGTGTGGGCGTCCGGGATAACACTCCGCTGGCTCTGTGAAAATATTCTAAGTCCAAGCTACTGCATATACTATACAGGGTAGTCACCTAACGTTACCGCTGGATATATTTCGTAAACCACATCAAATAGTGACGAATCGATTCCACAGACCGAACGTGAGGAGGGGGGCTAGTGTAATTGGTTAATACAAACCATAAAAAAATGCACGGAAGGATGTTTTTTAACATAAACCTACGTTTTTCAAAATGGAACCCCGTTAGTTTTGTTAGCACATCTGAACATATAAACAAATACGTAATCAGTGCCGTTTGTTGAATTGTAAAATGTTAATTACATCCGGAGATATTGTAACCTAAAGTTGACGCTTGAGTACCACTCCTCCGCTGTTCGATCGTGTGTATCGGAGAGCACCGAATTACGTAGGGATCCAAAGGGAACGGTGATGGACCTTAGGTACAGAAGGGACTGGAACAGCACATTACGTCCACATGCTAACACCTTTTTATTGGTCTTTTCACTGACGCACATGTACATTACCATGAGGGGTGAGGTATACGTTCGACGGGCGTTTCATAGGACGTGGAGGACGCATAAATTGGCCAGCCCGTTCTCCTGATCTTACACCTCTGGACCTCTTTCTGTGGGGTACGTTAAAGGAGAATGTGTACCGTGATGTGCCTACAACCCCAGAGGATATGAATCAACGTGTTGTGGCAGCCTGCGGTGACATTACACCAGATGTACTGCGGCGTGTACGGCATTCATTACGCCAGAGACTGCAATTGTGTGCAGCAAATGATGGCCACCACATTGAACATCTATTGGCCTGACATGTCGGGACACACTCTATTCCACTCCGTAATTGAAAACGGAAACCACGTGTGTATGTGTACCTCACCTCTGATGGTAATGTACATGTGCGTCAGTGAAAAAGACCAATAAAAAGGTGTTAGCATGTTGACGTAATGTGCTGTTCCAGTCTCTTGTGTACCTAAGGTCCATCACCGTTCCCTTTGGATCCCTACGTAATTCGGTGCTCTCCGATACACACGATCGAACAGCGCAGGAGTGGTATTCAAGCGTCAACTTTAGGTTACAATATCTCCGGATGTAATCAACATTTTACAATGCAACAAATGGCACTGATTACGTATTTGTTTGTATGTTCAGATGTGCTAACAAAAGTAACGGGGTTCCATTTAAAAAAACGTAGGTTTATGTCAAAAAACATACTTCCGAGCATTTTTTTATGGTTTGTATTAACCAATTACACTAGCCCCTCTCCTCACGTTCGGTCTGTGGAATCGATTCGTCACTATTTGATGTGGTTTACGAAATATATCCAGCGGTAACGTTAGGTGACTCACCCTGTATAGTACGAGGTGCATTCAAGTTCTAAGGCATCCGATTTTTTTTCTCCGGACTGGAAAGAGACAGAAACATGCGCATTGTTTTAAAATGAGGCCGCGTTCATTGTCAATACGTCCCAGAGATGGTAGCACCATACGGCAGATGGAATTGTACCGCCAGCGGCGAGAATGAGAACTGTTTTAAATACTTAAAATGGCGACGTTTTCCTTACTTGAACAGCGTGCAATCATTCGTTTTCTGAATTTGCGTGGTGTGAAGCCAATTGAAATTCATCGACAGTTGAAGGAGACATGTAGTGATGGAGTTATGGATGTGCCGAAAGTGCATTCGTGGGTGCGACAGTTTAATGAAGGCAGAACATTGTGTGACAACAAACCGAAACAACCTTGGGCTCGCACAAGCCGGTCTGACGAGATGACCGAGAAAGTGGAGAGAATTGTTTTGGGGGATCGCCGAATGACTGTTGAAAAGATCGCCTCCAGAGTTGGCATTTCTGTGGGTTCTGTGCACACAATCCTGCATGACGACCTGAAAATGCGGGAAGTGTCATCCAGGTGGGTGCCACGATTGCTGACAGACGACCACATGGCTGTCCATGTGGCATGTTGCCAAGCAATGTTGACGCGCAACGACAGCATGAATGGGACTTTCTTTTCGTCGGTTGTGACAGTGGATGAGACGTGGATGCCATTTTTCAATCCAGAAACAAAGCGCCAGTCAGCTCAATGGAAGCACACAGATTCACCGCCACCAAAAAAATTTCGGGTAACCGCCAGTGCTGAAAAAATGATGGTGTCCATGTTCTGGGACAGGGAGGGCGTAATCCTTACCCATTGCGTTCCAAAGGGCACTACGGTAACAGGTGCATCCTACGAAAATGTTTTGAAGAACAAATTCCTTCCTGCACTGCAACAAAAACGTCCGGGAAGGGCCGCACGTGTGCTGTTTCACCAAGACAACGCACCCGCACATTGAGCTAGCGTTACGCAACAGTTTCTTCGTGATAACAACTTTGAAGTGATTCCTCATGCTCCCTACTCACCTGACCTGGCTCCTAGTGGCTTTTGGCTTTTTCCAACAATGAAAGACACTCACCGTGGCCGCACATTCACCAGCCGTGCTGCTATTGCCTGAGCGATTTTCCAGTGGTCAAAACAGACTCATAAAGAAGTCTTCGCCGCTGCCATGGAATCATGGCGTCAGCGTGGTGAAAAATGTGTACGTCTGCAGGGCGATTACGTCGAGAAGTAACGCCAGTTTCATCGATTTCGGGTGAGTAGTTAATTAGAAAAAAAATCGGAGGCCTTAGAACTTGAATGCACCTCGTATATGCAGTAGCTTGGACTTAGAATATTTTCACAGAGCCAGCGGAGTGTTATCCCGGACGCCCACACTGGGTGTTCTAGATGTGCTGCACAGGCAACTGCATTGGACGCCGCCACGATGCCTTACAAGAGATTTCGTCGCCGTTCTAAGCAAACAGTCTATAAAACGATCGAGAACATCGAGTTCGCCACGACATCTGGAGACAAGAAGAACCCCATACCAGTTAAGAGTGTTGCTGCCACTGCACTTGTCGACGGACCTTCTGTTTTCTGTGGTTGTAGACTTAATTTTAGTATTGACATTACGGTGAGATCGAGGTTCTTAGGCGTCTTACGATTGATCATTTGGTGAGACAACTCATTGTCACTTGCATTCGTACTTGCGGGTGGCACACGGTGGTGTTATGTCCTGTTTAAAACTAAAATTTTCGACATATTTTGGCGATTGTGTAAAAAAAAGTTCTTCAGCGTTGGTCGATTGGTTGATTTCGGGGAGGGGTCCAAACAGTGACATCATCGGTCCCATCGGATTAGGGAAGGATGGGGAAGGAAGTCGGCCGTGCCCTTTCAAAGGGACCATCTGGGCATTTGCCTGAAGCGATTTAGGGAAATAACGGAAAACTGAAATCAGAATGGTCGGATGCGGGTTTTGAGCCATCGTCCTTCCGGATGCGAGTCCAGTGTGCTAACGACTACGCAGATTTATGCAACACTTTTTCCCCAAAAGGACAGGCTGTAAATGTTTCATATGATAAGACAGGAAGTCTTCGAAAGTATCTCGACTGACGGTTGTGTTTCCCATTTTCTTACATTGTGTCGGTTCACTTTTGTACCTATACCGAATATAGCCTCACCACTGAACAAATACACTTTGTTGTTTATCACCACTGAGCCGTGCTGCAGCTCTCGTTGGTGCTGTTTGTAGGTTTCCGCCCTCTCTTGGAGGCCACGCGGTATCGTTTAGTTGGCGTAGTTGCGGTTCTGTGTCTTCTTCTCGTGTTTACTGGAGCCACTCGGTTTCGCAAGCACTGCCTGTCCGCTAGTGGCAGCAGCGGCGATTATGGATATGTAGTAATTGTTGCCCTATCTTTGGTGCGACGTTGTTGTTTTGCCGGGTCGTGTAATTGGTGAGTTCGGTTTGGGACTCAGGAGAAGCCAGGTCCACGCAGTGCGGCAACAAGCCGGGACTACTGGCGGCATGCATGGACTACCGGATGGAAGGGCTGGTCACAAGGGTGCACGACTTGGTCCAAACCGGATCCAGCAAGCTTTAAGATGAGAGCATTTCAATCGAAGTAGAGAAACCTCCACCATTGTGATACCACGCGGTTCTCCGTTGACTTGGGTTAGTGTTGCTGCTCGTAGTGTCACCGAGGTGACGAGAAGCGAGTGGAGTGCTTGGGGAAGGATCTGATGAGCTTTCCTCGACTTCTTATTACTATTTACTGCGTTCAACTTGTTACAGTTTGTTAAATTCAACCAGCGGTAATTTTTCTTGTCTGGTGGGTGCTGACGCCCCAGTTACCTGCCCTCGGGTTAGTGTATGTAACGGCAGTGTACATTTCCTCACCTTCCGACTGCAGTCCGGTAAGAAGTGTAGTTTTGACAGCTTTCTTGATTGTAAGCCTGTTGGTGATTCTTCTAGTCTCGTGATAGTGGTTCCTTTCTAGTTCTCTGCGCTCTAAACACAGTATTCTGGAGACGTAGTGCAGACCGCCGGTTCCGGGTTTGGCGTATTGTTCCATCGTTGCATTTGGTTTATCGGAAGTCAGGTAGCAACAGCAAGATTATCATTAGTTATTCGTTAGACTGCATCTTGTCTGAGTTACCATCTTGTGAAGTAAATGCAACTCTTGGCTGCCTATCTCATCACTTGCGAAAGTGTTTGTTGCCCGACTTTCTCAGAGGTCGATTTCTGGAGCACCGTCTGTGGCCGCTTGGTTCTTGTAAGACACGTGTGTTCTAAAAGGAGGCCTTATGGCCAGTAGTTCAGTGTAACGCTCCTTCAGCCCACGCCTTCTGCGGGTATTATCTGCCTCAGTAGCCTTTAAGGAAATTAAGACTGGTCCTTGTGTTTTATTATTGTATTATTTATTACAATACCTTGTAATGCTTAAATGGTTCAATCGGCTCTAAGCGCTATAGGACTCAACTTCTGAGGTCATCAGTCCCCTAGAACTTAGAACTACTTAAACCTAACTAACATAAGAAAATCATACACATCCATGCCCGAGGAAGGATTCGAACCTGCGACCATAGCGGTCGCGCGGTTCCAGACTGCAGCTCCTAGAACCGTTCGGCCACTCCGGCCGGCTGTAATGCCTACATAAAAGTTATATATGTCTAGTTAATAGTTCTGGATGCCTTCTGGAATAAATATAGCAGTGTAGGCTCAGTGAATGTTAAGGGTTGTGTTACAAAGTTTACCATCATCTTATTTCTCCCGTTTGGTGATCAGTTGCTTTTTTTAAAATTAACCTTTGCTATTGTATTTGCTGTTTTACAGCAGGTTTTTAAATTTTCTATATAATTGCCGTCCCTGGCGTGTAAGGTCTTCAGCCATGATTGTGGTCATTTGCCTTAAAATTCTAATTTGGTATTTGTATTTTAGCAGTAAGCCTTGAAACCTTATTTACTGCCATTCCAGACGTCTGATGCCTTCTGCTATGTTTGTGGCGACTTATCCTTAATGTTTCAATACCTGTAAGTTGTAAATTCCACCGAGTTCTTAAAGAATTCTTAATTTATTGCCATTCTTGGTATGTAAGGCCTTCAGCAGTGATCACGGTGGCTTGCTTTTAAAACATTATCTGCTGTATCTGTGTTTAATGGTGATGTGCTAAATTGTAACTCACTGAAAACACTATTATTTACACAGTTGTTTATCCTTCATTAATAACGTGTGGTATTTTTATTTATTGTTGAGTCTGGAATTACTGGTTTAAAATAAATTGTGTGCAACTGTAAAAATCAACCAATAGTAACTTATTACGACCATGTCCGCAATCGTAAGCGAATCCTGCCCTCCCTTGACTACCAAGTTTCAACCACCCTGAAGGAGTTATAGCAACTGAATCGTAAATGGTTTGAAACACAAACGTCACCGCAAGACATGCTAGTTAAGTTAAAGTAATCTCACACTCAAGGAATGAGTATCAGGTAGCATATACAGGAATCCTGACTCACCGTTCGAGACAAGGTCCTAGTATACGTGGTTTGCTATTGCCTTCCTCCAACCAATTATGAAGTGTCCAGTGTGTCTCTGTATCGAGTATATGATCTGCACATTGTAGTGCTGAGTTTCTGTTGTTATAGACTGAAGAAAGGGACAGGGTGAAACTCGGTGACATAGCCCATTCCTCCCCAATAGCACCGAGGGGGCAGCGGAACGTAACGTCACCAATCAACAGAAGGATCACCTTCAACAGTGTCAAGTGCCCCCACTTTATCAGACGCTGGGCAGAGGTTCGGAATTTAATCCGACATTGGCGTAAAGCCGGATGAGCAGGGACTTTAAGCCACCATCTCTCCTCCCCATGTCGGCCAAATACTGTCAGGGAAAATTCTGCATCACCAGGAATCGAACGGGTTTTTCTGAGTCGAGCGCCAACGCACAGGGATGCGTTAGGAATCTCGGTTACGGAAGTACGAGGACATGGTGAAAAATAATACCTTCGATTTTTCTCTCCTATTAGCAAAATCAGATTAGGTATTAAATAAACTACTGGCCATTAAAATTGCTACACCAAGAAGGAACGCAGATGATATACGGGTATTCATTGGACAAAAATAGTATACTAGAATTGACATGTGATTACAATTTCACGGAATTTGGGTGCATAGATCCTGAGAAATCAGTACCCAGAACAACCACCTCTGGCCGTAATAACGGCATTGATACGCCTGGGCATTGTGTCAAACAGAGCTTGGATGGCGTGTACAGGTACAGCTGCCCATGCAGCTTCAACACAATACCGCAGTTCATCAAGAGTAGTGATTGGCGTATTGTGACGAGCTAGTTGCTTGGCCACCATTTACTAGACGTTTTCAATTGGTGAGAGATCTGGAGAATGTGCTGGCCAGGGCAGCAGTAGAACATTTTCTGTATCCAGAAAGTCCCGTACAGAACCTACAACATGCGGTAGTGCATTATCCTGCTGAAATGTAGGGTTTCGCAGGGATCAAATGAAGCCACGGGTCGTAACACATCTGAAATATAACGTCCACTGTTCAAAATGCCGTCATTGTGAACAAGAGGTGACTGAGACGTGTAACCTATGGCACCCCATACCATCACGCCTGGTGATACGCCAGTATGGCGATGACGAATACACGCTTCCAACGTGCGTTCACAGCGCTGTCGCCAAACACGGATGCGACCATTATGATGCTGTAAACATAACCTGGATTCATCGGAAAAATGACGTTTTGCCGTTCGTGCACCCATATTCATCGTTTACACCATCGCAGGCGCTCCTGTCTGTGATGCAGCGTCCAGGGTAACCGCAGCCGTGGTCTCTGAGCTGATAGTCCATGGTGCTGCAAACGTCGTCGAACTGTTCGTGCAGATGGTTGTTGTCTTGCAAAAGTCCCCATCTGTTGACTCAAGGATCGAGACGTGGCTGCACGATCCGTTACAGCCATGCGGATACGATGCCTATCATCTCGACTGCTAGTGATACGAGGTCGTTGGGATCCAGCACGGTGTTCCGTATTACCCTGCTGAACAAACCGATTCCATGTTCTGCTAACAGTCATTGGATCTCGACCAACGCGAGCAGCAGTGTCGCGATACCATAAACCGCAATCGCGATTGGCTACCATCCGACCTTTATCAGAGGCGGAAACGTGATGGTACGCATTTCTCCTCCTTACACGAGGCATCACAACAACGTTTCACCAGGCAACGCCGGTCAACTGCTGTCTGTGTATGAGAAATCGGTTGGAAACTTTCCTCATATCATCACGTCGTAGGTGTCGCCACCGGTGCCAACCTTGTGTGAATGCTGTGAAAAGCTAATCATTTGCATATCACAGCATCTTCTTCCTCTCGGTTAAATTTCGCGTCTGTAGCACGTCATCTTCGTGGTGTATCAATTTTAATGGCCGGTAGTGTATCATGCATATTATTACTCGGTCGACTCTCCCGGTTGGCTGACGCAAGTTGCAACCCGCCTGCCGCAATAGGGCGCCGAATTGTAGCGTGTAACATGGCCGTGTATCACCCAACTATGTCGGTAGCTGAGAAGCAGCGTGCTGTAATCGAGTTTGGAATTCGAAGAGTTCGTCCACACATGGAGCACATTATCCTTCAGGATGACAACGCCAGACCACACATCTGCAACAATCTAACGCCTTGGGTTCACTGCCATAGAACATCCTCCATAACGCCCCGACTTGGCCCTACCAAATTATCATCTGTCTCCAAAACGTAAAGAACACCTTCGAGGACTTCACTTTCATAGTAATGAAGCAGTGCAAGCGGAGATGATGTTGTGGCTACGTCAACAAAGTCAAATGTTCTACAGTGATGGTATCAACAAACTATTCTCTTGTTGGGAGAAATGTCTTCGTCGAAAGGGTGGATATGTTGAGCAATAATTATGTAGACATGAAGAATAAAGATGAAGAATGTCAATAAAATTAGTTTTATTTAAAATCTTTAAGATTTTTCACGTAAAAAGTTGTGAGGCATTACTTATCAGCACTCAAAACTGGACATGATTGTCTTAATGGGATTTCTGCGATAGTTCTTTAAATAAAAATACGGCATTTCAGTCTTTGATCGCTATTTTTTATTTTGAATGACCGGTTTCAGGCTAGCTGTCCATCTTCAGATCTGTTAGACAAAGTTAAAAATATGATTAACAAGAGAGATACATTTACTGACAGAAATATCGTAGTTTACAAAAAGAAGTAATTTTGGAATGTATTAAATGCCAACATACCATACATTGCAGTTACAGTGTAACTTGTCAGCACAGAACTATCGGTTCACTGTCATAACTAAAGTGAATTATAATCTGTTAAAAGCTTATTTCACAGTTTTGAAGGAACCTGATTGGAAACACTGAAAACTGCCCTCTACCTATAAGAATTGCGCATATGTTATTTTTTCACAGTACATATTAATGGCGAATATACGTTTTAATAAAACAATATTTTTGTTGAGTGGGCCATGAAACGAAATAATTTACACTAATGTAAAAATTTTTTAGAAAGAAACTTAAAAATATGATTAAAATGTAGATATTCTTTCGAAAATGTGTGTTTCCTGTTCTTTGTATTGATTGGTGGAGGTGGAGAGGATTTCCCTACGTCAGAACGTATACGACGCCAAGCCAAGTCCTCTACCGCCGCGTCCAATTCACCTCGCCGCCAGTACGCTGAGGGCCGTTCCGCTGCAGCTTGCTCTTACTGGAGCGTGCTGTTGCATTCAAGAGTAAGCCTAAAACAGGTCTTTAAATATCTCATAATAACTTCTGTGCATAAAATCACTTTGCTCATTAAGTAGTAGATCTGGATTTTTTCTTTGATTAGCGTATATTTCAATCTCTTCGAGCACGTTAAGATAGAGACTTTTTGGAGCTTTATATAACACCTCCATTTGTTCATTTATATTACTCACTTCATGTTTACGATCTTTTGCATGCGCTCCAAATGCTGTCCGATTGCTATGACTGCAGTGTTCCCTGTATCGAATTTCAAAATTCCGCCCTGTCTGTCCTATATAATATATATGTTGGCATTTAATACATTCCAAAATTTCTTCTTTTTGTAAACTACGATATTTCTATCAGAAAATGTATCTCTCTTGTTAATTATATTTTTAACTTTGTCTAACAGATCTGAAGATGGGCAGCTAGCCTGAAACCGGTCATTCAAAATAAAAAATAGCGATGAAAGACTGAAATGCCATATTTTCACTTATCAGTTCCAACGTTAAAGAGCGAAATGAAATAATGTGCAAATACGTAAGTTATGTACCACATTTGGATGTGTGTGCTGTCCTTAGGTTAGTTAGGTTTAATTAGTTCTAAGTTCTAGACGACTGATGACCTCAGCAGTTAAGTCGCATAGTGCTCAGAGCCATATGTACCACATTTTGGGATTCTGAGGTTTTAATCATTTCAGGTCTCGTAATGAGTTCATGTACAGTTATGCAGCAGCAATCTGTAAAAGTGACTAAATATAAAATGTTTATCATTGAACGTGAAAGAGGCCAACCAAACATGAAACCGTTTCATACTATGGGTGTTAGCAAAGTGTATGGACTACGGTTCTCCGCAGAGAGAACTGTGACAATCATTATTTGCTATAAGGTCCAGCTGAAATGTCTTACAAATATGAAGGAGACTTAGTGTCAAAAGTAATATTTCATTCTGCAAACGATGTGTATAAAATTGCGCTTAAAGAAAACTCTTTCTCCGTACTGAGACTCGATTTCTGCTTTCTGATGACTTCTCAAGCTTGAGGTGTATCATTTGCGCGGCCCCTCCCGCCGGAGGTTAGAGTCCTCTCTCGGGCATGGTTGTGTGTTATTCTTAACATAAGTTAGTTTAAGTAGTGTGTAAGTCTAGGGACCGATGACCTCAGTAGTTTGGTCCCTTAGGAATTCACACACAGCTGAACATTTTGAGCAACACACCATTATCGAGTCCCAGCACAGCACAACTTTTCTAACTATCAAGATGTTTCTCAATGAGCCTTCAAATTCTTTTTAAATTCATCACTCCACCATTTAATGCAATGCGATGCTATGTTATGTAAAGACACAATTTTCGGACACTGTATTGGCAGGGAGTGTGGTACAGGGGGCTGGCGTGTGAGGTGAGGGATGGGAGGGAGGGGGGGGGGAGGAAATGCGAGGAGGGGGTCTTTCACAGGGAAGTGGCATGATGATGTCATGGCCGTGGTGCAATTGTGCAGATGCGATGATGTCAGAACGCTGATGTCAGTGATTTGGGCCATAATGCCGACTGCCCTCCTATCATGACTGAAACCTCGTTTGTTGTCTATGACCGAAGTCGTCTTGATTTCTGTCTACAAGCCTAGTCAAAGATATCTAGTATATACAACTAATGGCTGTCTTGCATCTGGAACTTCTTATACCTGGCGCTGTAGGCGTAGTAGCTCAGAAAGAATTTGAATATCAATTAGAAGTTTGCCGTACTACCCTCATAAATCCCGAACAGTTCCAAAATCTGAGACATACTTCCGTCAGTATACATGTACGTTAAATATTTATAATATATATTTCTGTCACAATAAAACCCCAGAAACTACTCCTTTTATCAGAAACACCCTGTATTTGCCTTTTCTGAGCTACTACCTCCTTTTATTAAAACATGTACAAGGGTCATCTATAAGTTTAACTACGTGCCAGAGATCTTTAAATGACAGAGTCAATCCTGTCATGTCTGCTAGTCGTTATTCGTGTACTGATGTAATTTGTTGAAAGTGGGGTCGTAAAAGTACAAGATTTCATGGCGACCTTCATTGCCGGCCTTAAAATCATCTACAAATGGAAGATAACAAAAACAACATGGTTGTTGAAATGGAACAGGATAGTTTATTCTATCAACACTGTGCCTTCGATAGTGGGCATATGAGGGCACTGAGGATTGGCATTAATGGTTAGCTGACTGTCACGTAACCTGGAAGTTCTACACATAACCTCGAAACTGCACAAATGGAACTAAAGATGGTTAATTTACACCATAGTCCTTATGTATCTGTCAGTGTGATCCACTGCAGTAGCATAAAAGTTAAATTCTAAAGTTGTCGCAACATAATAAAAGCTGGGGCATTCTGTTATAGCTTTGGGAAAATGTCGAGTCTGGAATGTCATATAGTTCCAGCACTCAGGTTTACTACAGGGAATACAAAAAGACAATTCCGCCCACTTAGACTGGTTGACTATACACTTGTTCAGTGCAGTATTGGGGATGTATTGAAGATTCTTCATTCATCTGTGATCGGGA
Organism: Schistocerca cancellata; assembly: GCF_023864275.1. NCBI lineage: Eukaryota > Metazoa > Arthropoda > Insecta > Orthoptera > Acrididae > Schistocerca > Schistocerca cancellata. The sequence continues at coordinate 183,416,840 of NC_064626.1, forward strand.
ATTTCATTTTGACTCCATTTCTGGTGGCACAAGGTTTCAGCCAGGTAATTAGCCTAAACTTCTTACAATACGAATTAGTAGTTGATAGAAATTAGGCAGTAACACCACCGCGATGTATGAAATTGCAGTGAAGTATTTCGAAGTGTTATCTTTCACACCGCTCAGGAGTCCCCCCCCCCCCCCCCCCCCGTAGCTGACAGCACGACAGCATGTTAATCGTAAGGGCCCGGGTTCGATTCCTGGCTGGGTCGGAGATTTTCTCCGCTCAGGGACTGGGTGTTGTGTTGTCCTAATCATCAAAATTTAATCCCCATCGACGCGCAAGTCACCGAAGTGGCGTCAAATCGAAAGACTTCCACCTGGCGAACTCTTACCTGACGGGAGGCACTAGTCACACAACATTTAAATTTACCGGTCAAGACAGAGAAACAGATAATTTAGAAGAAAGAGTACAGTTTCTCATTAAACACAACTGACATTCACCGATAGGTTCACAGCGGGTATATTTCATTCTAAAAGCTACACAGTGTGAAATCGGCGTTCCTTTTCTTTTTCATTGCTCCCTCGGTAACCTTGAGATAGACTCAACATATCCCAACTTTGAATTTTGCCTGTTAAAAGGGGTGTGTGCGGGTTTTCTTCATCTAAAAAGAGAATTTATACTTCACTAACAGTAATTAAATAATTCGATGATGAATGTTAAGACTATCGTCTCTCCAAAGTCGAACGCGCTAATAATATTTAGATCCTTTACGAACAGCTGGTGAATTACAGCATTAAGTAAATGATCTGTTAACACTGTGTTTTTACGAGTGTATAGTTTCGCTATTTAAGTCCCATCGACAACAGAACAGTGTAATACCATTTGACAGCAATATTGTGATTAGAGGGGTAATTACAACGTACTGATGCTCTTAGTTAATATGTCTACTCAAGCAAAGTGCTTCGTAATCCGATGGGCTTGTCCTAAGCTGCCTACTATCACTTAGAGCAATCAAACCTCCGCTGTCTGTCACTGAGTGGATTGGTGCAATGGTCTAGACAGTATATTCACGTTCAGGGTGTGCGAGTTTCCAACCTATTAAGTTTATCGTGGTTTCTTTAGCTATATTAAGGAAAATGGTTCACTGCTAAGTGACACAGGCAATTTAATTCCACATTCACCTCCAATCGAGACCATGCTCCACCTTAAGTGAATTCATGACCGCCAGGATGTTACTTCTTAATATATCTTCCTCTTGACCTACTGCCATCTCCGAATAATCGGTGAATGCTTACTTCAGTTCTAAATACAAGTGTTACTATTAGTGCACAGAGTCTTGAACGACACCGAAAAAACTATCTGATTTCGTAGAAATTTAGGGAAGAAAATTACATGCAATTGGCAACCACTGGAAATGTTACTGACCATTCGCTGTCACGAACAAGTAGGTATGTGTCTCTCACTGTTCAAAAAGTAGCGGGGCTCGAACCACCTCCCCCTCCCCCCCCCCACCTCCGCCCCCGTTTCCGTGCTGGCAAATGCTCTACCAACTGAGTTACCCGAGCACGACTTACAGCCAGTCCTAACAGCTTTACTTCCATGAGTACCTAACCTACTACGTTCCAAACTTCACAGAAGTCCGCCAAATTTCGCAGGAGAAGTTCTGCGAAGTTTGGAAAGTAGAAGATTAGTTACTGGTGAAAGTAAAGCTATGAGGACCGGTTGTGAGTCGTGCTCAGGTAGTATGGCACTTGCCCGTGAGCAGCAAAGTTCCCGGGTTCGAGTCCGGCTCCGGGGACCAGTTTTGTCTGCTAGGAAATTTCATACGTATACAGTGTTGTAAGAAGAATGCTTGATTGCATTTGGAGGTGTGATGTTCAGTTCACCTCTGCCAGAAACAAAGGCTCTAACACAACAGAGAATCGAGTCCCGTGGATGAGAGATACGAGCACGTAATCCCATGCTGCCAGGGTTCATCAGTCGTACTGGCTGGCAAGTGTTGACATGTCAGGCTTTCAGCAAACCATGACAGGTGTTTCCAGTGGAATTAGATATATGAAGAACTTGGTGACCAGACTGACAGTCTAATACCCTTTGTATCGTGGTGAATCAGGAAAGCGCTGGCAACATGAGGTCTTGCGTTACCTTGTTGAAAGTTGTGTAACGTGCCCACGATATTTGTTTCTGGATGAAATTTAGCCCAACTTTACCTCCCCTCTATAAAACTCTATGTATTACCAAAACTATGTACTAACAAACTGTTATCCAACATAAATTCAACTTTGGCTGAACAAATCCTAATCTGAACCGAACTGTAACTGATCTGAAGACTACTTTTCTGTATATTAAATGCGCAACGGATGGAAAACAGTTATCTGGCTCTAATCAAAATTTACACTTACCTCCCACCTTGACAACATTGTTCCACATTTCTCGTAAGCACAACAGCAGACAGCAAGCAGGCAGCGACTAAGCTAGACTTCTATTTCTCTTAATTATTCAGACTATTACATACCACATGTTGAAATGTGGTAACGCGTAATGATAAACAGTAGGACGGGGAGAGTAACTATTCCTATGAAATGATATTCCAAGACAACAATTTTATTGGAATGAAGTATATATTCAAAAAGACAGAGTAAAACTTCGCGTGATCTTCACACATAACATTGGTCTGAACAACACAATGTTTAACGAATTCTACAATGATTTGTATAGGTACAATTTTAACGGAAAATTTCTGTAAAACCAAACAGCTTAATAAGTTAATACGACAATACATGACTAAGGAAAGTGGAGTGGTCTTTCTCTCAGCTCTGAGCAAGTGAACAAAGTTAAAGTAATTGCCAACAATCGTTGCTAAAAATTAGATGCGCATTACTGCAGTCTTACCTCGAACTTCTTCTCTTCCAAAAAAGTAACATTACTGAAAATTTATATTAATTTCGCCTTTCAATATATACACCATCTAAATCCTTGCTGTCCTTTACAATAAATCTTTCTGCATCTGACTGATACCATCACAAATCAATACAGCACTACTATATACGTCCATCACCTTCTACACTTCAATTAAGATTGTATCAGACTGCGAAAAGACTGTGCCAGATCAAGACCAAAGATTGTTTAACGCCAACATAACTTGGTTTCTCTGTGACATCCCCATCGAAAACCTTGAAAATCAAAATGACATGTCCACCTTACAGATGACGTCACAAACACCTCAAACATTTGTCAACATCAGCAGCCTTAATACGTGAGAAATATGACACAAGTGTCTAAATTACCGGCTATGCGAACCAGAGGTAGAAAGGATCCAACGAAGAGCGATGCGTTTCGTTACGGGTTCGTGTGGTCGTCGCGAGAGCGTTTCAGATATAGTCAATGTGTTGGAGACGTTACAAGAAAGGCGTTTGCATCATGGAGAAGTTTACTATTGAAATATTCCGGGAAAAATCGGACAACATATTACTTCCTCCCACGAATACCTCGCAAAATGACCGCGAGGTCATTCCTCTCACGCGCTAGCGAATATAATATGGAACTGGGTATCCGTTAGTGGTACCAAATGTATCCCCCACCACACACCGTCAAGTGACTTGCGGAGTGTTGATGTAAATGTAGAGGTGATGCGTGGCCAAAGGCATCCCATACCACCAGGTCAGGTACTGAGTGAGTAGGACTAAGACGAATGTAATCTGGCAATGTTTGTTCGCCTTGGAGCCTCCGCACACGTATACTTCCATTGTGTTACTGCACGCAGAATACTTACTCGTGTGGAAAGACGTTGTGCCACTCTTGTGTTATATTCATATGTACAAATTCATATGCAGTATTTGGTATGTCTTGTATCTAGATTTAGGCTGAAAGGGAATAGAAAATAAATAATTAAGCGCCCACGTCCTTGCCTCGTTGGATACATCACTGACGTTCAGCTATCCAGGGCGCGTCTTTTTGTATCACGCCTGGAATGCGGTGCGTGGGTCTGCTCCTGAAATCTTAAAGGTTGACTGAATGAAGGAAGCGAGTAGGAGCAGCTGAGGTAAAACATGTCGGTACTGTTAAGTAAAAGGGGTTTACTAGTGTATAAACATAGGTAACCTGATTACATAACTTTAGGTGAAGAGCACGTAGGTCCGAAGTCTTCGACCCGTCTTAAGTAGTGCAAAGTCTCTATACCAAACGAGCTGAAGCGAAGTGTCCCGGCCGTCTGCTCTTGATGAACTGCCGAAAGTGGAGCGGCGCTCGCAGAGTTCCACAGCGTCGGCTAGAGGGCACTGTCGTCAGGGTGGACCGTCCGCTCTCGTAGTGCCAACCTAAGAACGGGCACCGAAGCTGTGGCATCGTAACTATCGATACCAAATGTCTGGTATTTCGATGTGTAGCCGCCTTAGTGCGAGCTCCTGGCAGCTTTGCCTTTGACTTCACGCAAAGGGAGGAGGGGGTTAGTGTAAAGGTTCTGGTCACTAGAATTCACCTCAATGTGTGAGATTAAACTCCAAGTGATACGTCTGCGTAAGCAGAAGAAACTAACGATCAAACTCCCAAAACAATTTATTGGACTGTTCAATTAACCAAAACAAATTCTCCAAGTATAACACCAACACAAAACAGTGATCCGTCTTCGAATCACAACTGCATACAAAAATAAGATAGAAAACAACTGAAATAACTTCCTACTAGTCTCCGCCAGAGACTTCTCCGATATACCAAGCCTAATCCAGAGATCAGCGAGACGATCCAAGCCGGGCTGCCGGGGCAGCAGCTATCAAAGTCTGCTGGCGGTCGATGAACTGCCGATGTGCGGCTTTTTTTTTCTTTACTGTTATTTTCAAACCTGGGTACAGGCAGGCCAGCAGCAGCATGCTACGCCGCTCTTTGGCCTCAGAGAAACACACAAGATAGAAAGGAAGACATCGAGAGAAAAAACATGGTGGACATAGAAACGGAGACAATCACTATTTAAAATACATGGAGCTGTTCACGGGCGTAGAGCACAAGATAAAATTTGTTCAGACACTTGGACAGAGACGAATATTGTCACACGTGAACAGAGGTGCACAAAACGAATAATACTGAACCACTTAAGCACAAAACGACGACACACACACAGAACACAATTCGTAGATCTCCGGCGCGCGAATGTTCACAAACCGTGTACGAGTCGCCGATGTGCGGCCGAGCGCCGGCCTTTATAGCGCTTCGGCGGATGAGTACCTCGGAACTATTTTCCATGACGTGGTTTGACGTGTGAAAATAGTTCCGGGATCTGCAGCGACCTCTTCCTTATGTTTATGTGGGCCGGTAGTGGCCCCTGGTGGCCGCTGGTGTCTTTTCTGTGGTGTTGTTGTTGTGGTTGTTGCTGTGGCCGTTCATCAATATTGCCTATCAGTTGTGTAGTGCTTCGGTGTGCTTGCGAGGCGGGCAACCCGCGGCTGCAGGCTGTCAATTTGGTTGCTGATACTCTAGGCGCCGTGATGTCTATTGGAGAAGGCCACAGCACCAACCCTCTCCAAAGTGTCGCAGAAAGTGTTGGTATGTGACTGTGTTAATGGTGATCCGTTCATCGTATGGGGACGGTAATCTTAGTGGCTGCCTTTTGAATATGCAGCACTGAATCCATCCTTAAGAAGAGTGTGAATACAAGTATCCACAGTTAAATACACTCAGCATCATAAGATGAAGAATTAACGTACTTAAGTTTAGAATTTGTTTCGTTAGTTTCGCTGACTTTCTTTTGTATTTCCTTCTAGCTACGCAACCTTTTTTGGAATGCTTGTTTAACGTTAGTTTAAACAAACCTCTTTGTCAAGTTTCTCTCAATTTTTGCAGCTTTATTAATTTATTTTTGTTTTTAAATGTATATCTGGTTGCAAATCATTTTTCTAGCGAGTCTCAGTCAAAACTGTCGCTTCACCAATTTTTCGGCTCTTCTTATTTAACTGGAACCAACTGCAAGAAAGAGTCGGTCGGGTGTCTTTTGCTGTTGGACATTTGGAAAAGATTACATTTTTTCCATCATTTGGAGCAACATTAATTTGTGCAGAAGTAGTCTGACGATTTTCGATCGGAGCAGCAGCTTTAAGTATTTTATGTGCCGCAATGATGGAAGCAACGGCAGGAGGCGTCGGACTGGATACAGCAGCAAGCTGAAGCAAGCTAGAGACAGCAGCAGGCTGAGACGAGTAGGACGCAGCAGTAAGCTTGAGGTGAGGGGAAAGATGAGGGGTGTTTATAACCCCAGAGATTGAGGGTTCATTATCTGTGACAGGTAGTGGTTCTCTGTAGTCTCACATGGAGCATAATCATGCTCACTGAAGACTCTTTGTTTGACAGGCCAAATGGCAGTATTGAAAAATAATCAAGAGGAACGTAGCTGCTGCTTTCGGAAAAGCCGCTCCGTATAGATTAAGCTTTATTTTGTGTGTGTGTGTATGTTTGGGCTGGAAAACTGGCCTCTGTCGCTGCTCGGCTCCAGTCAGCAAATATTTTCCAAAATTGAAAAAAAAAATCGGATTGCATCCAGCCACTTGGGTAATATGACGCCCACGCTACAGGATTGCAGTCATTCGTTAACTGATCATTAGCTCGAACTCGCAGAAAAAAACGTTGAGGCCTGTGTGGACCGGGAGCGTTGAAACATACTTCTGTTGTTACAGTGTTGCCTCTATACACCCCAATGTGTTTAGTACGTTTTGGGGATAAAAGCTATGATCTGAGCTTTGGTACTATTTTTACTCCAGTCTCGTCACAATCATAAATTACTTCAGGGGTATATATGTATGTATCAACAACTCGAGTTAACCAACCGAAAATGTTAGTCGCATTTGGTTTGTTGAACGCTGCTTTTCGTGCTGTACTTTTGGGCTCTGTTTTTCGGAATATCTCAGGATATCTGACTTTTTATGAAATTAACGAGTCTGCGCCATCTACCTGTTTTTCTTCATAAGCTGTATGCTTTTTGCACAACTTCTCTGCCCATGGAAAAGAAAGTCGAATGATCTCATATCATTCCAAACCAGATAACCTTTCCTCCGTTTTTAATAAATACTGGACCATTAATTCTCTTCCCCTGGCGTAAAAACGCTTGTAATTTGGCCTAAGTTCTTGATCAAAATTGGAGGTGTTTTATTAGGATACACAGTCCCACTCGTCGACAAAGGAAATATATTTTCAGGTTCTTTGACTTTTTGAGAACTCTTCATTAGCCACTGTTTTATATCCCATTTTAGTTACACTAATGACGTCAGTAACGTGTTTTCAGCCGCCCCTATGGCCGAGGTCGATTATGCGGTGGCGCTCGATCAAAGGGAAAGCAGATTCGAATCGTGGTGTGAAAAAAATTTTCGGTTAGCATTTGGCTGTCAAAGGCAGGAGAGGTGGCGGCCTAGTTTCAGTACTACAAATAGTTCAAATGGCTCTGAGCACTATGGAGTTTAACATCTGAGGTCATCAGTCCCCTAGAACTTAGAACTACTTAAACCTAACTAACCTAAGGACATCATACCCATCCAAGCCCGAGGAAGGATTCGAAACTGCGACCGTAGCAGTCACACGGTTCCGGACTGAAGCGCCTAGAACCACTCGGCCGCAACGTCCGGCAGTTTCAGTACTAAACCTCACCGGAGTGTCTCGTGAAGTGAGGGCATGTGACATCGTTGATGGTGATCCTTCGGTCGGAAGGGCACGTCAGGTGGGCGGTCTGTGTGCCTGTGTGCCGACATCTCGTTTCACCCTGTGCCTCCTCTCATCATCATCATCATCATACAATACAAACATCACAATACACTCCACACACACACACACACACACACACACACACACACACAAACACACACACACACATAATACATACGTGCAGTACCACAGAAATTGTCACGGAACGTGTTGTAAGTAAATAAAGAAAAAAAAATCGACTTTTTGCATTAACTCCAGATTCCACTCATCTCGAACCGTCTTCCTCTTGAATGTCCGCACCATCTTAGGAAACCTGTAAAAACAGAAGAGACATTGTCAAAACTGTAACATACGGCAAGATATTTCTCCATTATGCTCCACAGAAAAAAATGCCGGCCAGCGTCACTAATACATTGTGGAGTATTTACTATTCGTTTCAGTTTCGTTTTCGACTAGGTATGTTTACAGTCTATGTAAGTATATTTATAATCGGTATAAAATAATTACCAAAAAGAACAGTTTTCAGCTAAATAGGCAGTTATTTAGTTAATGGATGTATATTAGCCAGATTTTGAACCAAGCTGCAAGTCCACATTTCCCAGGAAAAGTTACGCCAGTCGAGAGAAGCCCATATACAGAAGTTAAACTAACAGCGCAGTACAGCTGCTGCTTACATATATTCCTCCTCTTTACTTTTTCTAGCAGTACGGGCGTTTTCCGCTAAATCACTGCCCTAACTGAGCCAGAAGAACATGTACCCCACCTCTACTTACCCCATTACCGCACTCTCCTCTAAAATATCAAACAGGTGAAACGTCCCCTTGGAAAAATAATAACTGACTGTGCTTAAACTGACACAATATTTTTAGCGCAACGCAATCTGACTTTCAATAATCCCTACAAAAGAATGGCCCTGACTAACAATAACCTATACCTTTCATGAATTCTTGCCTCACAAAAATCTTCGTTACTCGAACTACTGCAATACAGCGAGCGCCATTACTGCCAGCTAAATAAAGGATTCTAACTACTGAAGGCACTAACTACTGATAGGCATAGTTAGCAAATGAAAGATTTTGATAGAGAACAAACAATGTATTTACCTTAATAGTGTTCGAAAGTCATTATATATATATATATATATATATATATATATATATATATATATATATATATATATATATATCAGTTCATGATATCCAGTCTTAACAAATTTACTGTCTCTGTCCAGATCATCCGCTCTCAAAACTCCGCCATCTCACTCCCCATATCCACCACTGCTGGCGGCTCACCTCCAACTGCGCAACGCTACGCGCTCTTAACATCCAGCTGCCCAACACTACAACAGCCAACAACAATGCAAACCAGCCACAGACTGCACACAGCACAGCCAGTGATTTTCATACAGAGCGCTACGTGGCGTTACCAATATAAAAACCTAAATAGCCTACTTACACAGGTAATTGAGGACTTTTTGAGTGCGCGTGGCGCTCCGAGATGAAGAGATTGACACAGTAGAGGCATTCGTGGCAGGCTGTATCAAACCAGTCAGAAGACTGTAACTCGTTAAAAGAATATATGAATATTTCATTATGCAGCAGAATGTGCTCTCTTCTTACTGACAAACTAATACTTGATTCTAGACGACCCTAGCGTAATCTTGGCTTTCATGATCAATGATCTTATCGGCCGGGATGTGAGGTCGGGTAGTTAGTAGTCACTGATTAGCTGAGTTGATAAAATCTTGAACTCGTAAGTCAAACTTCTATTTCGTGTCATCTGGAATGTATGGTAGTTTTAATTTGAGAGGAAGTTTCTAACTGAATACATTCTGTCACAGGGTAAATTATTCGATTTACCTTTGTGTTTCATTACAGAACTAAATTTATCACACCTTTTAACCATTAGTAGAATAAAGTGTCAACATCGGTATCTACCTCTTGTTCTGTTTATATGTTTGGGCTAATCTCAGAAAATACTCTAGAAATTTTGATCTGGTTTTGAATAATAGACAGACTGATGCAAGAGGAAGGTTGTATTTCATTTTGTAAATATTTTGTGTAAACTGGTTGAACTGCCATGAAATAAATCTCTTTGCTCCTGTGAAAGCGATGACATTGCCATCTAACGGTACAACTGTCGCAGTTCAGACAGCAGCGAACTGGAGCAGAATCTGCGTCGGGCCTGGTGGGCTATCGGTAAATTGAGGTATGTTTTAACGTAGCATTCACCTCTCAATGATGTGAATATTCGCCAGAAGCAGAATGTGGTCAGAATTTTTTATTAAACTGCGTGACAATTTTAAGAGAAGACTGTACGTTGTGGTTGGTGATCGAGCGAGCTTAGTGAGGTTAGTGTGTTCGGTCAGAGGGTTGGCTGCTCTCTGTAATATTGGGGAAAAACTGAGTGAAGTATGCAACAATGAACTTGAAGTGGTATCACATGAACCTGACGGACTGTCATATAATGTTCTCCCAGACCAAATGCAGAGAACAATGATGAACAAAATGAAGAAAGGGGATTAAATGCGTGTTAAGTAACGGAAGCTACCTGGTATCGAATCCTCGTTAAACCACGGATTTTTTTTAAATTTTTTAAGCTAGCAGTCACCTCTCAGTTCATTGTAGACGAAACGTGCTGCAGACTCCACGTTAAACTGCAGATCACCTGTTCGCTTTTGGATAACTGACTAGGGAGACGCAATTCGCCGAAGTGACGTCTAATTGAACCCTTATACCAGGACTTTGAGCCACAGGAAAGAATCTATACTTAGATACATACGTTATCCTTCTACACATAATACAAATAAAAGTCCCCTGCTGCCCCTTCCTGCGTACATATAAAGGATAATCCAAATAATTAATGTACAGATTTTGACAAGGTTTTCAGTTATAGATACAATGATTCACTTGGAAGGTTCCCATATATAGTTTATAAATATTTTGTGCAAATTGGCTGAACTATGATGAATTACAGTCTCCACAGCATCTTTCTTCCTGTATGTGAAGGCTAATTTCAAGAACAGTTGTAGGGATTTTGAAAGGGTTTTCAGTAATCGATAGACTGATTGTGAGGCCATCGTATAATTGTCTCATGAATAGGTTCTTATTGTAATACGCGCCAACTGTCTAACAGGATGTTTTTACCACTAAATGTTTGGGAACTACGTTATTCGATCATCAAGTGCCTAATGACATAGAAGCTTTAAGTACTTAATAATCAGACAACACAGTCCCGGAATGTGTTGTGGTAAAAATATTGACGTTTTTCAACTGGTGCGTAACACAAAAATTTTCGTTGCAAGTTGGCTGAACTATGATGATGTCTGTCGATTAAGTCGTGCCTTCGGAGAATTTTTCTGTCGTGCCCTGCTTAAATCGTTTACGTATGCTGAAATTCGGTTACGTAACGTTGCTTTTTTCCTAATTTTAAGCGAAACTCTAAGCAGTGGCCCGTAAACAAATTTACCGCTACGCCAGACAAGTCGCCCAACCGTAGTGCTATTCAGACGAAGCCGGTGGAGGTCGCTACCTAATGCTGTTCTCTGAATTTTAATCATAACTTTCCGCAATGGTCCGTAAACACATTTACCACTACGCCGGACACGTCGTCCGAGCGTGGTGATACCGCGCGAAGCCGGGGGAGATCGATAGTTAATAGCATTTACAAACACAACTACTCCACAACTTAATGTCTCCTGGTAACCGTATAGTAAAGCATAGACTTACGGGAATATTACTCTGATGCATTAACTACAGATTACCGACACAGCCTCTATCGTTTCTTAATAATTTGGATTTATAGGAAAATATTGTGCGTAGTAGAGCAGACTGCAACGTAAATGTTATCGGAAATAACTGAGGGCAGTTGTTGCACGATATCTAATTTTTACTTAAAATTCCAGCCAAGAGCACACTTTGGTTCGTGACTGTATTACAGCTGTTACTTTCGCGCTCGGAGGCTTAATCGAGTAGTATTAAAAGTTGAAAGTCTGTATTTACTTTCAGTACGGGCTTAGAAAAATAAGCGCCAAATGTGAGTTTTAATACGGAGCAAATAAGGAGTCTGCGAAATCGGTGTAGGCCAGCTGGCAGAATAATCCCTGTAATGGGATTTCCCTACGCTTTCCGCACTTTAGGGAAGCAGCATGAATATACAACGCTAAGAAATTTACATTTCTCTAAGCTTCATTTGCTCGGCTATCCGACCCTCGCAGCTCTTATTTCCATATTAGATTTACTTCCTCTTGCTTGCAGTTTAATAACGATCTCAACATGGGGTTAATTAAAGTAGCGATATTCGCCTGTTTTCTGGCGTGCATTATATTTGATGTGTACGCCTTCTGTCTACTGGCAAAATATATCGTCTGAACCTGAAGCATGGGGAATTACATATTGTGTGGCAGACTACAGTTAACACTGAAACGATCTTCTGGATTTCCCAAAATAATACGAAGGTATTTTCCTGTGACCAGTGTAAGCATCACAAGCTTTTTGCTGCACTGCATGCCTATACTACATACTAGATTTGAATAACTTTTGATTGTATAGAAAACTGGCATAGTCGTATTATGATGTAGGCTGCGATCGAAAGGAAATAGTTCAGAACTTTTTCATTTTTTCTTCATAAATGCAAGATTTTTAAAAATCGTTGATAGCACAGGGTCATTATACCCACTTGAGTCATGATTGTGTTCACACGAGTTCGCTTTTCATAGTGGTTGTTTGATGACTGAAGCATTAGGCTGTGGATAGACCTTTCATATGTTACTCTTTAATATAACGGAAAAAGCGTTCGATAGTGCGAAACTTTGCAAGATGTTTCTGGGAAAAATGAAGGAAAGCTAGATGGTAATATACAATATGTACAAAGACAAAGAGGAAGACTAAGAAGGAAGTGCACGGATTAAAAGAGCGTAAGATAAGAATGTAGTCTTTCGCGCCTGCTGTTCAGTCTGTAATCCGATGAAGTAATGACGGAAATAAAAGAAAGATTCAAGAGTGAGATTAAAATTCAAGGTGGAAGGATATCAATGTTAAGATTCGCTGAGGACAGTGAAAGTGAAGAAGAATTACAGGATCTGTTGAATACAATGAAAAAAAATGGGTACAGAATATAGACTGAGCGTGGATCGAAGAAAGCCGAAAGTAATGATAAGTAGCAGAAATGAGAACAGCGTGAAACTTAACATCTTCATTGGTGATCACGAAGTACATGCTACCAAGGCAGCAAAATAACCCATGAAGGACATAGCAAGGAGGTCATTAAAAGCAGACTAGCACCAGCAAAAAGGCATCCTGGTGAAGACAACTCTACTGGCATCAAACATAGGTTTTAATTTGAGGAAGAAATTTCTGAAAACGTACGTTTGGAGTTCAGCATTTTATGGAAGTGTGACGTGGACTGTGGGAAAACCGGAACAGAAGAGAGTAGAAGCATTTGAGATGTGGTACAACAGAATAACGTCGAAAATTAGGTGGACTGATAATGTCAGGAATAAGGAGGTTCTCTGCAGTTCTACAGTATCGCTGAGGAAAGGAAAATATGGAAAACACTGACAAGAAGAAGGGACAGGATGACTGGTCATCTGTTAAAGCATCAGGAAATAAATTCAGTGGTATTAGAGAGTGCTGTAGACTCTAGAAAGGCGCTGTAGAGCGTAAAAACTGTGGAGGAAACAGAGATTGGGATACATAGAGCGAATAATTTAGGATGTAGGTTACAAGTGCTACTCTGAAATCAAAAGGACGGCACTGGAGAGCAATTCGCGGCGGACCACGTCAACCAAGTCAGAAGACTGATGACTATATGAAAATATAAAGAAATAAAAAAATACATTTTGTCAGTGGATCCGAAGATAGATAGAATGACCTGAAAGAAATGACGCTTAAAAGGAGCTTTGCAATGGCGGTAAAATAATCTTTTTAAGTATTTTTTTGTATTTGCAATTTATAATTCCTCTGTACGTTTCTTTCATTTTGGAAGTTAAAATTATTAAGTTAATTTGAGTGGCAAGTGGTTACTGGTACGAGAATATAGACAAAATAATGGGAAACTGAGCTGGCATGCTCGAGAGAGTCAAGTACTGACTGCCGAGGATCAAGAATGCGCGCTTTAGTCTGATGCATGTAGAAGCGAATGGCGCGAGTGATCGTAGTAATGAAAAAGGAAAACTAAAGTACGTACGGCATGAAACGCTGGTCTTGTGAACTTCGAGGATGTAGGTTGCAAGTGCTACTCTGAAATCAAAAGGACGGCACTGGAGAGCAATTCGCGGCGGACCACGTCAACCAAGTCAGAAGACTGATGACTAAATGAAAATATAAATAAATAAAAAAATACATTTTGTCAGTGGATCCGAAGATAGATAGAATGACCTGAAAGAAATGACGCTTAAAAGGAGCTTTGCAATGGCGGTAAAATAATCTTTTTAAGTATTTTTTTGTATTTGCAATTTATAATTCCTCTGTACGTTTCTTTCATTTTGGAAGTTAAAATTATTAAGTTAATTTGAGTGTCAAGTGGTTACTGGCACGAGAATATAGACAAAATAATGGGAAACTGAGCTGGCATGCTCGAGAGAGTCAAGTACTGACTGCCGAGGATCAAGAATGCGCGCTTTAGTCTGATGCATGTAGAAGCGAATGGCGCGAGTGATCGTAGTAATGAAAAAGGAAAACTAAAGTACGTACGGCTTGAAACGCTGGTCTTGTGAACTTCGAGGAACATGATCATGGCTGAGGGCCACATTACTGTCGTTGACGAAAATAAAAACTGCATAATTGTTCGTGGATTGAAGTTACATACGCTATCCAATTTAATATAAAACGGTGTGTTAGAGGTCTTTGGAAACACTGTGCATAAGACACTGAACTAAATAATATCTGATGCTGTTTATTAGTCGCAAGAACTATATTAACGTCCAAATCAAAGTGTGATCAACAAATGAGAGCATGCTTCGTAACCGAATATCAGGATGGTTACAGAAACTCATTCACAACAAATTTTGCATACACATACAAGCCACAACATGCCATTAACAACATTATTAAAGCGAAGATACAAGTTTAAGAAAGATAATAACATTGGAAAATCTTTTCTACAGCACCAAAAAGCATTAGTCGGCCTTGGTAGCCGAGTGCTTCTAGGCGCTACAGCCTGGAACTGCGCAGGTTCGAATCCTGCCTCGGGCATGGATGTTTGTGATGTCCTTAGGTTAGTTAGGTTTAAGTAGTTCTAGGGGACTGATGACCTCAGAAGTTAAGTCCCATAGTGCTCAGAGCCATTTGAACCAAAAAGCATTAATGCTGGCTGGCTGTGATACCCCACCCTTGACACGTGCTGGGTAGTGTCGACACATGCTCTCCAAGAGGTATATCAAAAGTACTATTGAGTGTCGACATCAATTCTGAGAAAATGTTGCAAGGGAGCCTGGAAAAGACCTTTGTTGGTGGTTAACGGCTCCAGTTGACACAGAAAGAAACCAGAGACCTAACTTCGCAATGCGGGTACCGGTAGTACATGAACCGCAAATAGTAATAATAATGATAATAATAATGACTTTGCAATGTTCTCGTAAGTCCAGAGAAAGTGATAACTCAGGTCAGCCAGCTACGAAGGTTTTCTAGCAGAAGGGGGCTGAGGATGTCGATAGAAAGGACCAATCTCATGCCGAACGGCAAAGTACAGACCGAAAGCGCATAAAACAGAAATAGGACAGAGTACGAGGATGAAGAAATTCAAACGGCTCGGTGAGACCATAAAAGAAATTGGCCATATGATAGTAGCACTCGCGCTCTTAGGGTTCCGTACAAACTTATGTATATCGACAGTTCAGACATCCCGAGAAGGGACATTCTCGATCATTTTTACCTGTTATCGACAATGATACTAGAAAGATATTGGTCCTCAGAAGACCACGACTGTGAGGTTGTTTTAATTTTAAATTAGAAATGGAATAATAAATGACAATAGAAATACCCTACATCTGCATCTACATCTACGTGGAAGCACTGCAAATCACACCTAAATGCCTGGCAGAGAGTTCATCGAGCCACTTTCAGAATAATTCTCTATTATTCTACCCTCGAACAGCGTACAGGAAAAACAAACGCCTCTGTCTTGTTGTGCGACCTCTGATTTCCCTTGTTTTATTATGATGATCGTTTCTCTCTATGAAGGTCGGTGTCAAAAAAAAAGATTTCCGCATTCGGAGAAGAATTTTGGTGACTGAAATTTCGTGAGACTCACCACAACGAGAAACAGCTTTGTTTTAATGATATCCCAAACGCTGTATTATGTCTGTGATACTCTCTCTCCTATTTCTTGATAATACAAAACTTGCTGCCTTTCTCTGAACTTTCTTGATGTATCCGTTAATCCTGTCTGGTAAGGATCCCACATCCCCCAGCAGTACTCCAAAAGAGGACCGACAGGCATAGTGTACGCAGTCTCTTTAGGAAATCCGTTGCATCTTCTAACACGTAAGTGTTCTGCCAATAAAACGTAGTCTATGTTTCGCCTTTACCACAACATTTTCTACGTGTTATTTCAAGTTTAATTTGTTCGTAACTGTAATTACTAGGTGTTTAGTTTTTACGGTCTATGGATTGCTGTGATTTATCGTTTTAACCAAAGTTAAAAGGGTTCCTTCTAGCACTGACATGGATGGCCTCGTACTTTTCTTTATTTAGGGTCAATTGCCGATTTGCGCGTCACATAGATATCTTTTCTAAATCGTTTTGCAGTTTGTTCTCATGTTTTGACGACTTAATAATATGGTAGACGACAGCATCTTCCGCAAACAAGCTAAGACCACTGCTCAGATTGTCTCGTAAATCGGATATATAGATAAGGAACAGCAGAAGGCCCATAACACTACCTTAGGGAACGCCATAGATCACTTCTGTACTTCTGTTTTACTCTCTGACTTTCCGTCCATTATTACGAACTATGACCTCTCCGATAGGAAATCACGAATCCAATCTGATAACTGAAAAGAAATTCTATAAGCACTCATTTTGACTACAAGCACTTGTCAGGTATGATATGAGAAGCCGTCTGGAAACCTAGAAATACGGAATCAATTTGAAATCCTTTATCGACAGCACTCAACACTTCCTGTGACTAAAAAGCTATTTGTGTTTCACAAACACCATTTTTTCTAAATCCCTATTGACTGTGAGTCAATAAACAGTTCTCTTCGAGGTAATTCATAATGTTCGACCACAACATATGCTCCAAAATCCTGCTGTATATCGACGTTGGTGATATGGGCCTGTAATTTAGTGGATTATTCCTATTGCCTTTCTTGAAGATTGGTGTGATCTGTGCAACTTTTCGGTCTTTGGGTACGAATCTTTTGTCAAGCGAGCGGTTGTTTGTAACTGTTAAGTATGGAGCTACTGCATCAGCATACTGTGAAAGGAACCTAATTATATTTAGTCTGCACCAGAAGACTTGCTTTTATTAAGTGATTTAAGTTGCTTCACTAATTCGAGGATATCTACTTCTAAGTTACTCATGTTAGCAGCTGTTCTTGATTCGAATTCTAGAATATTTACTTCGTGTTCTTGAGTGAAGGAATTTCGGAAGGCTGTGTTTAGTTGCCGGCCGGAGTGGCCGAGCGGTTCAAGGAACTTCAGTCTGGAACCACGCAACCGCTTCGGTGGCAGGTTTGAATCCTGCCTCGGGCATGGATGTGTGTGATGTCCTTAGGTTGGTTAGGTTTAAGTAGTTCTAAGTTATAGGGAACTGATGACCTCAGATGTTAAGTCCCATAGTGTTCAGAACCATTTGAACCATTTTTTTGTGTTTAGTTACTCTGCTTGAACAGCACTGTCATCGATAGTTTCTCCATCGCTGTGGCGCAGAGAAGGCATTGATTGTGGTTAGCATATTTCACATATGACCAGAATCTCTCTGGATTTTCTCCCAGGTTTCGAGATAAAGTTGCATTGTGGAAACTATTATGACCATCTCACGTCGAAGTCCGAGCTAACTTTCTAGCTCCTGTAAAAGATTTCCTTCCTTTGGAGGTCTGAGATCGTTTGAATTTGGCATGCTTTTTTCGTTGTTTCTGCTCTGTTTTGTGTACCTTGGGGGATCAGCTCCGTCTTTTATTAATTCATTTGGTGTAGTTCTATCAAATGCTGCCTTACTATTTCTTTGAATTCAAGGCAGATCCGGTTTACACTTACATTGTTATTTTGGAAAGAGTGTAAATCGTCTCTCGGAAGGGCCTCAAGTGAATCTGATATTTTTTTCACTAATCGATGTATCCGTTTTGATGCTCGTTATTAGCTGAGGATTAATTGTTGCTAAGAGGTCAAGTACCTTTTTACAACCGTTTTCGATTCGAGTGGGCTCGTGAATTAATTGCCAGAAATAATTTCCAGAGAAGGCGTTTAGCAAAACCTCGGATGAATTTTTACGCGTACCTCCGGATTTAAACATGTATTTTCACTAACATATCGAGAGTTAATTGAAGTCACCTCTAATTCTGTGACCCGGGTGCGTGTTTGAAAGTAGATTCAAGTTTTCTTTGAACCTTTCAGCAGTTATATCATTTGTGTTGAGAGGTCGCTAAAGATCCTATTATTATTTTAATCTGGTTTCCAACGATGACTTCTGTCCGTACTAACGCACGGGAACTATCAATTTCAATTTCGCTACAAGGTAAACTACCTCTAACAGTAACAAACACGCCACCGCCAACAGTATTTAGCCTATCCTTTCTGAACACCGTTACGTTCTTCGCAAAATTTTCGCCTGAACTTATTTCCGGCTTTAGCCAGCATCAGTGCCTAGTGGTTTGAGCACCAGTACTTTGTGTTAGTGAGTGAAGCTCTGGTACTTTACCTACGGCAGTTTACGACTGAACCCATGTTTCCTAGATCTACCTTCTTACTGTGTTCGGCCTGCACTCTTTGAGACTGAAGCCCTTTTCGTGTTTCCCCGAGACCCTCTAGCCCAAAAAACTACCCACCCCACGCCACACAGCCCCCGCTACTCTATAACTACAAATTAAAAATTTTATGATTTTTTCTCTTTACTTGTACTGTGAAACATTTATTCTTGCCAAATTTCGTGACGCTAGGTCTGTGGGAAGTACCCTATAGCTTTAATGCATCGGTTTGTGAGTATCAAAATAGGTGACATAAATTTCTTTCTCTCTTGACTGCACTGACTAAGATTGTTAGTTTTTTTTTTTTTTACACCACCAAGGAACTGCTACATCTACGTCTACATATACATCCACATACTTACCTCGCAAGCCAACGATCGGTACGTAGCGGAGTGTACCGTGTACCACTACGAGACGTTTCCTTTCCTGTTCCGCTAGCAAACAGAACGGGAGTAAAACGACTATCTATATGCCTCCGTATAGGCCATCATTTTCCGTATCTTATCATCGGGATCCTTACGCTTCAAAGGCCGGTTCTCTGAATTTTATCAGTAGAGATCCTCGAGAAGAACGTCACCTTCTGTTCAGGGACTCCCATTCTAGTTCCCGAAGCATCTCCATAAAACTTGCATGTTATTCGTGCAGATCTATCAGTCCGTCTCTGAACTGCTGCGGTGTTTTCCTTTAACCCCTCCTGGTGGGGTTCCCAAACACTCGAGCAGTATTCAAGAAGAGGTCAAAGTAGTGTTCCACATGGGGTCCTCTTTACAGTTCAACCACACTTCCCAAAATTCTCCCAACAAACAGAAGCTGACCACCTTCCCTACCACAATTGATTTGTAAGGCTCTCCAATGTTTACTGTACAGGGACGAAGATGAATGAGCGCACAGCATGAATAGTGCCTAAGAGTCTTTTTGTCTGTGTTTAGCTTTACCTGTGGTTACCTTGTTAGTCAGTCAGTTATGCAACGCTAGGGCAATCTTATTTGAGGTGTTGTAGCGAGCAATTGAATTTTTCAGAAAATGAGATCTGTTTTTTGTGAATGCGTAAGAAGCTATCTGGAATACTGCATCATGGAGATGAAAACTCAGATGTAATACGATGTCAAATCTAAAAACTTTCAGCCGAGGTGGAATCTTCCTACACGTCGGACAGGGCCCTGAAGACAAGTAGTAAATCACCGAAACTGGTAGCCAAATAAAATAAGCTTAGAAACTACACGGCTGAAAGGTGTTTGATTTGACATCTTGTATCGAACAGCCGAGTACCGCTCCCCTATCTCTGAAAAGATGGACATACAGGGATCATATGTAATACTTGCTCGTTCTATATACTGAAAAAGAAGATTTTGGAGGAATGTTAAAGGTAACAAAGGCATGCGAAAGAATGAAATGTATGTTTTTTAGAACCATGAACTGAAGGAAATCTTTGACCCAGATGGATAGTGCTAATTTGACATCTTTGTTTTTCATTACGCCACAAGAACCTCAGTTTGTTGAAATATTAATATTTTTTTTTAAATGAGAGAATTTTGTAATTGTTAGAGTCTTCTTATATAGTGCAGCTTTTTTGTCAACCAGTAGAGAGTTTTCTCAAGACCAATTTTCTTTAAAGTAAAATATACATCCAGGATCCCTAGTGAATTTTTGAATATTTTGTCGTGTGAGCATTGCAAATTACGCTACACGCAGCAACTGATTAAAAGAAAAAAACATGAGTAGATTATTTCTCTTTAGCTGGTGCGTTTTCTCATTCTATTTGATTTCTAGAGTGTCAGTGGTCCAGACACAAACGCAGCCTTCTGAGCGAGAAGTAAGTCACTTCTATTTCAGGGCAGGTCTCACCTTGCATTCATGAGCAAACAGTGAGTAGTCGGGTTTGTCAGGTGTGCTAGCAAGCAGATTAATTTTCTGTTGACAATGTTATTTTCTTACAACAATGTTGACTTGAATATTCTCTTTCAAATTCTGAAGGTAGCAGGGGTCAAACACAGGGAATTGAATGCTGTGTACAATTTGTACAGAAACTAGATGGCAGTTATAAAAGTCGAGGGACTTGAAAGGGAAGCAATGGTTGGGAAGGGAGTGAGACAGGGTTGTAGCCTATCACCGATGTTATTCAGTCTGTATATTGAGGAAGTAGTAAGGGAAACAAAAGGAAAATTTGGAGTAGGGATAAAAATCCGTGGACAGAAAGACTTTGAGGTTTGCCGATGACATTGCAGTTGTGTCGGAGACAGCAAAGAACCTGGAGGAGCAGTTGAACGGAATGGATAGTGTCTTGAAAGGAGGATGTAAGATGAACAACAACAAAAGAAAAACGAGGATAATGGAATGTAGTCGAATTAAATCAGGTGACGCTGAGGGAATTAGATTAGGAAATCAGACGCTTAAAGTAGTAGATGAATTTTGCAATTTGGGGAGCAAAGTAACTGATAATGGTCGAAGTAAAGAGGATATAAAATGGAAAGTGGCAATGGCAAAGAAAGAGTTTCTGAAGAAGAGAAATTTGTTAATATCAAGTATAGATGTAAGTGTCAAGAAGTCGTTTCTGAAAATATTTGTATCGAATGTATCCATGGATGGAAGTGAAACATGGACGATAAATAGTTTAGACAAGAAGAGACTTGAGGCTTTCGAAATGTGGTGCTACAGAAGAATGCTGAAAATTACATGGATAGATCGCCTAACTAATGAGGAAGCACTGAATAGAATTGGGCAGAAGAGAAGTTTGTGGCACAACTTGACTAGATGAAGGGATCGGTTGGTAGGACATATTCTGAGGCATCAAGGGTCACAATTTAGTATTGGAGGGCAGCGTGGAGGGAGACGGAGACCAAGAGATGAATACACTAAGCAGATTCAGAAGTATGTAGGTTGCAGTAGGTACTGGGAGATGAAGAAGCTTGCACAGGATACGGTAGCATGGAGAACTGCATCAGACCAGTCTCTGAACTGAAGACCACAACAACAACAACAACAACCTCATAAGATTTTCGTATTGCACAGGGTGTTCATAAATACCCGATGTCATATCAAATGATTGCAGATTGGAAATAATGAGAGATACACCAGCGACGTTAAACGTTCAGCATGAGGTAGATGGAAGGAATGGTCTTTAGTTCGAAAGTGCTACCATCAGTCCAGCTAGAACAATGACTTTGTGTAAGGAGTTAAAATAATGTCCTTGACAAGCCACATACGTCTGAGTCAATGCTATCGACTTTTGAAGTGGAATAAATAACGACTCAAGTCTGCACGGGAGACCGTAAACGACTTATTTGGAGTAATGAATCACGCTATACCCAGTAGCAATCCGATTGAACGGATTGTGTTCGATGAAATTCGGAGAACGTTACCTGACATCATGTGCAGTGCTAACAGTGAGGTACGCAGTGGGTGGTGTTATGGTACGACGCTGTTTTTCGTGGTTATGCAGTGGTCCTTATTGATCTGTAGAAAACGCTAAATGTGGGAGAGTATGAACATATATTACTGCGCCCGTGGTCTAGGGGTAGCATCTTTGATTAGCAATAAAACGTTCTCGGTCCCGGGTTGAAGTCCGCCATTGCTTAAAGTCTGATTAATAATCGCCACTGGCGATCGAAGACTTCCGGCATAAGAAGTCACCCTCGCTGTGCCAACGGCCTTGTCAAAGACAGTGGAGGAACGGACAGAGTTTCAGGGCACTCTCTTGTCCTAGGGGTGGAAAACTACCCCTGAAGGCGGAAGAATCAGCACTGATCAGCGGCAAGAGGGCGCAGAAGGCAATGGAAAGCACTGAGTTAAAGACTTGTACCCACAGGAAATGTGGCCTATAATTGATAAAGTGTCATGATGATCTCTCCATTGACAAAAGATTTTGGATTAGTCCCCTGTTCGGATCTCCGGGAGAGGACCACCAAGGGGGAGGGATCATGACAAATAGATTGAACAATCAATGAAAGGATAACGTTCTACGACTCGGGGCGTGGAATGTCAGAAGATTGAACGTTTTAGGGAAACTAGAAAATCTGAAAAGAGAAATGCAAAGGCTCAATCTAGATATAGTAGGAGTGAGTGAAGTGAAATGAAAAGAAGATAAAGATTTCTGGTCAGATGAGTATAGGGTAATATCAGCAACAGCAGAGAAAGGTATAACGGGAGTAGGATTGACTGTAAATGGAAAGGTAGGGAAGAGAGCGTGTTTTGTGAACAGTTCAGTGATGCGGTTGTATCAGGACTGACAGCAACCCAACACCGGCAATGGTAGTCCAAGATAAAGACGAAGAGATAGAGAAAGTATATGAGGATATTGAAAGGATAATACGGTACGTAAAGGGAGATGAAATTCTAATAGTCAGTTGTAGAGGAAGGAGTAGAAGAAAAGGTTGCATGCGAATATGAGCTTGGGACAAGGAATGAGAGAGGAGAAAGACTAATTGAGTTCTGTAATAAATTTCAGCTAGTAATAGCCAATACTCTGTTCAATAGACAGAAAAGACCGGATGATAAGGGCAGATTTCATTTCATTACGTCACGGTCAGACAGAGATTCCGAAATCAGGTACTGGATTGTAAAGCTTACCTAGGATCAGATATAGACTCAGATCACAACATAGTAGTGGTGAAGAGTATGCTAAAATTTAAAGAGATTAGCCATGGAGAATGAATACGTAACAAAATGGGATATAGAAATACTAAAGAGTGAAGGCTGTAGATACAGCAATAAGGAATAAATGGTTCAAACGGCTCTGAGCACTATGGGACTTATCATCGGAGGTCATCAGTCCCCTAGAACTTAGAACTACCTAAACCTAACTAAACTAAGGACATCACACACATCCATACCCGAGGCAGGATTCGAACCTGCGATCGTAGAGGTCGAACGGTTCCAGACTGAAACGCCTAGAACCGCTCGGCCACACAGGCCGGCAATAAGGAACAGCTCAGTACAGTTGAAGAGGAATGGACATCTCTAAAATATGCAGTCGTGTAAGTTCGAAAGAAAAACGTGGGTATAAAGAAGGTAACTGCGAACCAACCACGGATAACAGAAGAAATACATCAGTTTACCGATGAAAGAAGAAAGTACTAAAACATTCAGGGAATTTCAGCAATGCAGATATACAAGTCGCTGAGGTATGACGTGAGTAGGAAGTACAGGGAAGCTAAGGCAAAATGGCTGCATGAAAAATGTGAAGAAATCGAAAAAGAAATGATTGTCGGAAGGACAGACTCAGCATATAGGTAAGTCAAAACAAGCTTCGGTGAGATTAAAAGCAAGGGTGATAACATTAAGGGTGCCACGGGAACTCCACTGCTAATCTCAGAGAGAGAGCTGATAGGTGGAAAGAATAAATTGAAAGCCTCTATGAGGAGGAAGATTTGTCTGACGTGATAGAAGAAGAAACAGGATTAAGAAGAGATAGAGGATCCAGTATCAGACTCAGAATTTAAAAGAGCTTTGGAGGACTTAAGATCAAAATGTCAGAATGGACAGATAACATTCCACCACAATTTCTTAAAGCATTGCGGGAATGGCAACAAACGACTATTGGCTTTGGTCTATAGAATGTATGAGTCTGGCGTCATACCATCTGACTTCCGGAAAAATATCATTCACACAATTCCGAAGATTGCAAGAGCTGAAAAATACGAGAACTATAGCACACTCAGCTTAATAGCTTATGCGTCCAAGTTGCTGACAAGAATAATATACAGGAGAATGGAAAAGAGTACTGAGGACGTGCTAAATAACGACTAGTTTGGCTTTGGAAAAGGTAAAGGCATGAGAGGCATTCCGACGGTGCGGTTGATAATGGAACAGACTAAAGAAAAATCATGACACGTTCATAGGATTTGTCGACGTGGAAGAAGCATTCGAAAATCTGAAATGGTGCAAGATGTTCGAAATTCTGAGAAAAATAGGGGTAAGCTATAGGCAGAGACGGGTAATATACAGTATGTACAAGAGCCAAGAAGGAATAACAAGAGTGGAAGACCAAGAACGAAGTGTACAGATTGAAAAGGGTGTAAAACAGGGATGTAGCCTTTGCCCTAACGGTTCAGCTCTACATCGAAGAAGCAATGATGAAAATATAAGAAAGGTCTAGGAGAGGTATTAAAATTCAGGGTTAAAGGATGTCAGTGATACGCTTCGCTGATGATATTGCTATCCTATGTGAAAGTGAAGTAGAATTACGTGATCTGCTGAATGGAATGAACAGTCTAATGAGTA
Source organism: Schistocerca cancellata (assembly GCF_023864275.1). NCBI lineage: Eukaryota > Metazoa > Arthropoda > Insecta > Orthoptera > Acrididae > Schistocerca > Schistocerca cancellata. Next base: position 183,441,625 of record NC_064626.1, read on the forward strand.
CACAGTATGGTTTGAGAGTAAATCGAAGAAAGACGAAAGTAATGAGAAGTATCAGAAATGAGAACAGCGAGAAACTGAACATCAAGACTGATTGGCACGAAGTAGATGAATTTAGGGAATTCTGCCACTTAGGCAGTAAAGTAACCGATGACGGATGGAGCAAGGAGGACAGCAATGGGAGAAAGGGTATTCCTGGCCAAGAGTAGTCTAGTAGTACCAAACATAGGCCTTAATTTGAGGAACAAGTTTCTGAGAATGTACGTCTGGAATACTTGTAAGTGAAACGTGCTGTGAGAAAACCGGAATAGAAGAGAATCGAAGCATTTGGGATGTGGTGCTACAGACGAATGTTGAAAATTAGGTTGACTGATGAGATGAGGAATGAGGAGGTTCTGCGCAGAATCGGAGAGAAAAAGAATATGGGAAAACACTGATAAGGATAAGGAACAGGAAGATGGGACATCTGTTAAGACATGCTGGAATGGCTTCCATGATATTAGAGGGAGATGTAGAGAGAAAAAACTGTAGAGGAAGACAGAGGCAGGACTACATCCAGCAAATAATTGAAGACGTAGGTTGCAAGTGCTACCTGAAATGAAGAGGTTGTCACAGGAGAGGAATTCGTGGCGGACCTTGTGAAACCAGTGAGAAGACTGATGACACAAAAGAAGAACACAAAATACTGCACTGTATACTGCGTCCAACAAAGAAACAGTTCGGAGATGATAAAAAAGTGATGTCGTGTGACTAGGACCTCCCGTCAGGTAGACCGTTCGCCGGGTGCAAGTCTTTCGATTTGACGCCATTTCGGCGATTTGCACGTTGATGGGGATGAAATGATGGTGATTAGGACAACATAACACCCAGTCCTTCAGCGGAGAAAATCTCCGACACAACCAGGAATCGATCCCAGGCCCTTAGGATTCACGCTGCCACGCTGATCACTCAGCTACCGGAGGCGGACTCGGAGACGATGTTTGTGTTAGCATGACAATGTACTCTGTTATAAAGCAACTCCTGGGAGGCAATTGTTTGTGGGCAATAACATTCCTGAAATGGAATGGGCTCGCTACAATCACGACTGAACGCAATGGAATACCTTTGGGATGAGCTAGAACGTCGACTTCGTTGTAAACCACAGAACCCAACATCACTACCTTCTCTGGTTGCAATTTTTGCGGAAGAATGGGCTCCCATTCCTCCGCAGCCATACAGACAGCTCGGTGAGAGAGTCCCCAACAAGGTTAAAGCTGCCATGAAGGCGAAGGGTGGACACGTTCCATATTAATGTCCAGTAGCAGTTGTCCGTATACTTTGGATACGATACTGTATATTCACTCTGTAAAAGATGCGACTGGTCTCTGAACTAAGAAAGCAGGGAATAAACTAGGCACATCAAGGAGACCTGGATTCAATTCGTAGGATGTTCTAGGTGGCTTCATAAATCATGCACTCTCTATGAGAACATGTTGCGTTTGTGTAAGTGACTTAAAAATAAACTTGAAAAACAAAAATCAAAGTGAATGTCATTTTCAATGTATTTCCCATTGGCCATCTGTCCCTCCCTTCTTGCCCGCCACTTACTAATTAATTATAATTTACAAGCCTTTGTACATTATAAGAATGTTCCTTTGTTATAAAGTTTCTGTGTAATGCGATGGTATCCATGACAAAATACAGTGTTCAAACCATCCATCTGTCCTAATTTTAATGCGATTTAAGTGTTTATATATTGATAAATATTAATTTTAAAAAAAAACGTGCGGTGTCTGTGCGGCCTTTACCTTATTAATTTCTGTATGTCCAAGTCAAAAGTGATATCGTGTTTCTGTCTGATTCTTGCAGAAGATACAGTCCTGCTGAACTGGTTGAATATTTTAAAAGACCCTCTGTCTATGTTACTAAATGCCTGTAACAGACTCTCAGTTGTAGGCTGCCTGTCTAACGGCTTTCGCGAGCAACATAAATTTGATTTTCGGTACTTGGTATGATTATCGTCCGAAATTAAAAATCTGTCATAATCCACTTATTAAGACGTATTTGTTACGTTAAAGGTTTGCCACATCTATCAAAGCTAAAAACTATACATACGTCTTGAGGCAGGATAAATCATAGCGCACAATTAGTTCAGGAGACATGAAATCTTAAACTTAGAGATTCATTTTGCTTTTAACTTTCACGTTAGTCTATGGGTGAATAATCCGAAACTAAAAAACTGAGTATTTCGGATTTTGTGTCCTTATCCATGAAGGTCTTACAAGTACACGCTGAATGTCAAATATTTGACACATTATCTCGTTTGTAAAGCAATCTGATGTTTGAATCTGCTCTACAGGATATCCGGAAATTCCCGTTACAAACTTCTAGTACTTGTAGAGTGGAGTGAGTGTATAATATTTTGAATAGGAACCCATGTCTGCAAACGTGCTATTTCCATTCTACGACGGTTTCAGTTCAGATCTTTAACTAATGCAGTTCTACTTGAGGAACTGAATTAAGCGTCTCGCAGTACAGCTATCAGGTAATAATTCGAAAGGAAACATAATGAAACATCCATTTATCTCATAGGCACATTTGTTTGTACTAACACTTAAACATTACATGTTAACATTATTCCAAGACAAAAAGTAATCCAGCACACTGTAAGTACAGAATAGTACTACTGAATTACAACAGCGGCTCTATGCGATGACCACCAACGTTGTTACAGACATTGTAACTACGAAGTACGTTCTGATGCACACTCTCCATTTCAGTTTCTATTGCATCGTGCCAGCAGATCTTCCTCTATCTGTACAGGAGTCTCGTAAATTAAACTTTGCATACGACCCCATATCAAGCAGTCCATAGGAATTAAATCCGATGTTCGCGGCGGCCACGCGTTGGACCACCTCAGCTTATCCATCTTTCACCGTATCGTCTGCTAGAATGTCTCCGAACCGTACGTGAGAAGTGAGGTGGCGCACCATCATGCTGAAACGACATTTAGTGCCAGAAATTCAGTGGCACAGATTCCAAGAACGAGTCCAGTACGTTTTGTAGATAGATCAGGTATGACTGACCAGTTGACTTGAGTGGAAGGAGGCATGGCCCAATCACTTGATCGTCCAGAATACCTGCCCATACGTTAATACCAAACCGGTGCTGAAATCCCTGAACAATCGCGGCAGGAGCCTTTTCGTCTCCCCAGACATGGTTGTTTCTCCATTTCAGAACTAGTAAACTTATATTCATCTGTGAACAGAAGTCGTCGTGGAAGGAGGGGTGTGTCGATGCAACGGTGCTGAAACCACGTACAGTAGGCAACGCACTGTGGAAAATCGGTTGGACCCAAAGCGTGCACCCTTTGCAATTGACTGGTGCGGATGTAATTGTTGTTCACTTAGAAAGTTCTAGACAATACCGTGACTAACAGCCATTGCACACGCAACTGTTTGAGTACTCGATGACGGGTTCTCTTCTACGAGATACAGTGCACCTTCTTCACGTTCGGGCGAGCGACCTTGCCGTGGAGCACTACAATCGTGCATCGTCACAGTGAAGGTACCTATTTCTGTGAGCTGCTGAGTAATGTGGGCCAAAGTTCTGTGCGATGGTGATCTACGTTACGGAGAACGAAAGTGATACAGGCGACTACCATCTGTTCCGTTACCACGAGCATCGCCATACACAAGGAGCAAGTTTGTGTAGTCCTAAAACGTGTACCAAACCATATTTACTATATCGGAGACGAACAGACATTGAATAAGTCTCGCAGCAAGGCAGACATTAAGTAACATCACATGACAGTCTGACATATTATACATATTGGCTACCCGGTTGCGTACCAAGGACAAGCCGTTCTGAGACTTTTCTATTTCCTCATCAGACCTGGACGCGTTACACAATTAAATTGAAAGCGTCGTAGAACGGATACGATACGTTTCCGGACTTGGGTGCCTGTTCAAAATACACTACTGGCCATTAAAATTGCTACACCACGAAGATGACGTGCTACAGACAGTAAGAAGATGCTGTGATATGCAAATGATTAGCTTTTCAGAGCATTCACACTAGGTTGGCGCCGGTGCCGACACCTACAGTGTGCTGAGATGAGGAAAGTTTCCAACCGATTTCTCATACACAAACAGCAGTTGACTAGCGTTGTCTGGTGAAACGTTGTTGTGATGCCTCGTGCAAGGAGGAGAAATGCGTACCATCACGTTTCCGACTTTGATAAAGGTCAGATTGTACCCTATCGCGATTGCGGTTTATCGTATAGCAACATTGCTGTTCGCGCTGATAGCAGAATATGGAATCGGTGGTTTCAGGAGGGTAATACGGAACGCCATGCTGGATACCAACGGCGTCGTATCACTATCAGCATCTTATCCGCATGGCTGTAACGGATCGTGCAGCCACGTCTCGATCCCTGAGTCAACAGATGGGGGCGTTTGCAAGACAACAACCATCTGCACGAACAGTTCGACAACGTTTGCAGCAGCTTGGACTATCAGCTCGGAGACCATGGCTGCGGTCACCCTTGGCGCTGCATCACAGACAGGAGCGCCTGCGATGGTGTACGCAACGACGAACCTGGGTGCACGAATAGCAAAACGTCATTTTCTCGGATGAATCCAGGTTCTATTTACAGCATCATGATGGTCGCATCCGTGTTTGGCGACATCGCGGTGAACGCACATTGGAAGCGTGTATTCGTCATGGCCATATTGGTGTATCACCCGGCGTGATGGTATGGGGTGCCATTGGTTACACATCTCGGTCACCTCTTGTTCGCATTGACGGCACTTTGAACAGTGGACGTTACATTTCAGATGTGTTATGACTCGTGGCTCTACCCTTCATTCGATCCCTGTGAAACCCTACATTTCAGCAGGATAATGCACGACCGCATGTTGCGGGTCCTGTACGGGTCTTTCTGGATACAGAAAATGTTCGACTGCTGCCGTGACCAGCACATTCTCCAGATCTCTCAGCAACTGGAAACGTCTGGTCAATGGTGGCAAAGCAACTGGCTCGTCACAATACGGCAGTCACTATTCTTGATGAACTGTGGTATCGTGTTGAAGCTGCACGGGCAGCTGTACCTGTACACGCCATCCAAGCTCTGTTTGACTCAATGCCCAGGCGTATCATGGCCGTTATTACGGCCAGAGGTGGTTGTTCTGGGTATTGATTTCTCTGGATCTATGCACCCAAATTGCGTGAAAATGTAATCATATGTCAGTTCTAGTAATATATGTGTGTCTAATGAATACCCTTTTATCATCTGCGTTTCTTCTTGGTGTAGCAGTTTTAATGGCCAGTAGTGAATTACGCACTCACTCCCCTCCACAAGTCCTAGAAGTTTGTAACAGGAATGTCCAAACATACTGTGTACGTAGGAGTTCCGTTTGGTTAAAAAGTAAAGAATTGTTGCCGAATGAGTGAAAGTATTGCAGATCTGAGCGAAGGAATTCGACTGGTGCGCACTTGAGGTGATGAAAGGCGCTACCTGCACTCCAGAAAGCGATGCTGTTTCGCGAGCGGCGAGGGCGCAGCCACGCGCAGAGTGCCGACCTGAGCAGGGCGTGGCGTTGCCATGGCGACGGCCCGCGCAGCACAACAGGTTGGCGGCGCGGCGCGGCGAGGCGAGGCACGGGGCCGAGCCGTGATTTACGCCGCGCACTCGCCCGGCTGTGGCGTGGCTCCAGAGCTCAGGCCTGCGATCGACACAGCCGCCTACACCGCACTCTCGCCATCGGAGAAAGTTCTCGCTATATCCAGTCTTCGTATTCTACAGGGCTATTACAAATGATTGAAGCGATTTCATAAATTCACTGTAGCTCCATTCATTGACATATGGTCACGACACACTACAGATACGTAGAAAAACTCATAAAGTTTTGTTCGGATGAAGCCGCACTTCAGGTTTCTGCCGTCAGAGCGCTCGAGAGCGCAGTGAGACAAAATGGCGACAGGAGCCGAGAAAGCGAATGTCGTGCTTGAAATGCACTCACATCAGTCAGTCATAACAGTGCAACGACACTTCAGGACGAAGTTCAACAAAGATCCACCAACCGCTAATTCCATTCGGCGATGGTATGCGCATCTTAAAGCTTCTGGATGCCTCTGTAAGGGGAAATCAACGGGTCGGCCTGCAGTGAGCGAAGAAACGGTTGAACGCGTGCGGGCAAGTTTCACGCGTAGCCCGCGGAAAATTGGCTCATGCCACAACTGGAGACCGACAGCGCCGACTTCACCTTTCAACAGGATGGTGCTCCACCGCACTTCCGTCATGATGTTCGGCATTTCTTAAACAGGAGATTGGAAAACGGATGGATCGGTCACGGTGGAGATCATGATCAGCAATTCATGTCATGGCCTCCACGCTCTCCCGACTTAACCCCATGCGATTTCTTTCTGTGGGGTTATGTGAAAGATTCAGTGTTTAAACCTCCTCTACCAAGAAACGTGCCAGAACTGCGAGCTCGCATCAACGATGCTTTCGAACTCATTGATGGGGACATGCTGCTCTGAGTCTGGGAGGAACTTGATTATGGGCTTGATGTCTGCCGAATCCCTAAAGGGGCACATATCGAACATTTGTGAATGCCTAAAAAAACTTTTTGAGTTTTTGTATGTGTGTGCAAAGCATTGTGAAAATATGTCAAATAATAAAGTTATTGTAGAGCTGTGAAATCGCTTCAATCATTTGTAATAACCCTGTACATGCCTTCAAAGCTTATATTTCTGTTCCTCTCCAGATTTTCTTTTGTACATTTTCCGTCAAGTGATCAGTCACTCGGTGAAAATCTATTATCTGAATCTTCCGTACGTCTATGCCACAGACGCCTATCTAATATATGTTTTCGTCATGTTACTCGTACGTAGATGTGTACATCGTTAAGAGCTGCGAAAAGCAAGGTTCGACTCTCGTTTTTAACTACCAGAAGTTTTAAACAGCGCTGCCTTCACTGTAGAACGTAATGTTCATCCTCTAATAATTCAGAATTCATAAGCTAATATGCGAAAATTCGTTAACGAAACCTGAAGACAAGTAACACAGTTAGTGCAGTGTATATACACTCCTGGAAATTGAAATAAGAACACCGTGAATTCATTGTCCCAGGAAGGGACACATCCCTTGGGTCAGATACATCACATGATCACACTGACAGAACCACAGGCACATAGACACAGGCAACAGAGCAAGCACAATGTCGGCACTAGTACAGTGTATATCCACCTTTCGCAGCAATGCAGGCTGCTATTCTCCGATGGAGACGATCGTAGAAATGCTGGATGTAGTCCTGTGGAACGGCTTGCCATGCCATTTCCACCTGGCGCCTCAGTTGGACCAGCGTTCGTGCTGGACGTGCAGACCGCGTGAGACGACGCTTCATCCAGTCCCAAACATGCTCAATGGGGGACAGATCCGGAGATCTTGCTGGCCAGGGTAGTTGACTTACACCTTCTAGAGCACGTTGGGTGGCACGGGATACATGCGGACGTGCATTGTCCTGTTGGAACAGCAAGTTCCCTTGTCGGTCTAGGAATGGTAGAACGATGGGTTCGATGACGGTTTGGATGTACCGTGCACTATTCAGTGTCCCCTCGACGATCACCAGTGGTGTACGGCCAGTGTAGGAGATCGCTCCCCACACCATGATGCCGGGTGTTGGCCCTGTGTGCCTCGGTCGTATGCAGTCCTGATTGTGGCGCTCACCTGCACGGCGCCAAACACGCATACGACCATCACTGGCACCAAGGCAGAAGCGACTCTCATCGCTGAAGACGACACGTCTCCATTCGTCCCTCCATTCACGCCTGTCGCGACACCACTGGAGGCGGGCTGCACGATGTTGGGGCGTGAGCGGAAGACGGCCTAACGGTGTGCGGGACCGTAGCCCAGCTTCATGGAGACGGTTGCGAATGGTCCTCGCCGATACCCCAGGAGCAACAGTGACCCTAATTTGCTGGGAAGTGGCGGTGCGGTCCCCTACGGCACTGCGTAGGATCCTACGGTCTTGGCGTGCATCCGTGCGTCGCTGCGGTCCGGTCCCAGGTCGACGGGCACGTGCACCTTCCGCCGACCACTGGCGACAACATCGATGTACTGTGGAGACCTCACGCCACACGTGTTGAGCAATTCGGCGGTACGTCCACCCGGCCTCCCGCATGCCCACTATACGCCCTCGCTCAAAGTCCGTCAACTGCACATACGGTTCACGTCCACGCTGTCGCGGCATGCTACCAGTGTTAAAGACTGCGATGGAGCTCCGTATGCCACGGCAAACTGGCTGACACTGACGGCGGCGGTGCACAAATGCTGCGCAGCTAGCGCCATTCGACGGCCAACACCGCGGTTCCTGGTGTGTCCGCTGTGCCGTGCGTGTGATCATTGCTTGTACAGCCCTCTCGCAGTGTCCGGAGCAAGTATGGTGGGTCTGACACACCGGTGTCAATGTGTTCTTTTTTCCATTTCCAGGAGTGTATTTGACAGCGTCTGTATAGTTCGCTGCTAACGTCCTTCAGACATGCATGTATGGTTTTCTTGTCAGCTTGCCGTGCTTGGGCATGAAATACAATTGGTGCAGTGTCTCCGTCTGACTGTATATATTTCGATATTCGATATATAAAAGAAATCTCCACAGGAACCACATGAAGTTTGCGTGAGCACTATGAGACATACCAGGTGTAGAACTACGAAACCGGAATTTAGTTGCAATAATTACACCTCTGTTGTTTGAAGCTCATAAAAAATATTTTATTCAAAATAATCTCTATTCCTGTTTATACATTTCTCCCACGTCTCCGGCAGACTATGAATGCCACGCCGAAAAAACAGCTCTGCTTTTGAAACGAACCAGTCAGCGACCCATTTTCGTGCATTTTTACATGAACTGAAGCGTTGTTCAGCGGAAGTGTGTCCCAGGGATCCAAACAGGTGATAATCGGATGGAGCCAAGCCTGGAGAATAAGCCGCATGGCCTAGTATTTCCCAACTGAACGCCTCGATCGTTTCCCTGACCTGTTTTTCTGTGTGTGATAGACCGTTATCATGGAGCAATATGACTTTGTGTTGCCTTTTTCCATATTCCGGTCGTTTTTAACTTAATGCTCGATTGAAAGCAATCATTTGCTGTTGGTAGCGATCAGTGTTAATGGTTTCACCTGCTGTTAGCAGCTCATAATAGATAACACTCTTGTGATCCCACCAAACACAGCGCATTGTTTTCTTTCCAAAGCGATGTGGTCTTGCAGTGGATGTCTATGGTTTACCTACATTCACCCATGATTTACAACGCTTAGGATTCTCAAAATATATTCATTTCTCATCACCTGTCACTATTCGATGCAGAAACGCCTTTCTTTTGCATCTCGCGAACAGCATTTCACACGTGGCCTTTCGATTTGCTTTCTGTGTTTCATTCAGTTAATGTGGCCATTTTCCCACTTTCTGCCCATTTCTCTTAGCTTCCAACGGCAGAGAAACGGTTTTCTGCATCACATTCAGTTGTTCCACTAGTTCATGTTGAGTATGATTATCATCTTCATCCAATAAGGCCTGCAACTCATCGTCTTCGAACTTTTTCGGTGGTTTCCCGCACTCGTCGCTTCTCACGTAAAAATCACCTTTTTTGCATTTTTTGAACCACCCGATACACTGTGTTTTATCAAGAGCATGTTCGCCGAAAGCTTCCACAAGCATTCGATGCGATTCTTCAGCAGTTTTCTTCAAATGCTAACAGAAATCTAATGCTATCCGTAAATCATAGTTCGTAGGCACAAAGCTTGACATGTGAAACAAATACCGATGTACGGAACTTGGGTTACTGTGTGCCGACATCCGTCGTCAGCCATTACAGGAAGAGGTTTCACGGGCCCTACACTGACGGCTAGCACCATCTATAGCGAAATTCCGATTTCATACTTCTACACCTGGTAACGCTATGACACACGGAAATTTTGGTCGGTCCTGGAGGCGTGCATGAAAAACCCTAGTTGTTAAGGTGGCCCTTCGCATTAAGCGGGTAATCCGGGTTCGAGTTCTCGTCCTGTGTAAATTTTCGCGTGTCTCTAGTAAACCATACATCTACCTTAACATAGTTTTCGGAACCTGCGTCCACACTTCATGAAGGTAATAAGTAGGATATTGATTTAGAAAACTCAGTTGCAAGTGGCTAATTAAAGGAGCCTGTTTGCTGTAGGCTTTTTCCTGTACAAAACGGATTTTTCTTGCGGATGTATTCTTCATTACGTTGTTCAGTTGATATGGCATCCATCGCGATGCTATACGACTTCATATTCAGGCGCCTGTGGTGTGTGCTCTTTTCAAATAACTTCCGCCAAAGTCAACTGATCTGTCCCGAACTGGCACTCTGAAAGCACGTAGCAACATAGTTATAAGAACCTTAAAAGCTCAGCCGAGCCAAGTTGAGTCTTTCGCATACAATTTCATGAGTTATATATCGAATGCCAGCGTAGAAAGACCTTTGCGGACTCAGTTTGACAGAGTTGAACTTTCAATGTGCCTGTGCGTGAAAGAAAGGCACCATAGAACCACCAAAAGCTTTTGTAACACACGCAGTTGTTCACAGACAACTAGTTTCGGTTCAAATCATGGATGAGCATTACATGCCGTTTAAGAAGGGTCCGTTAGCATCAAATACACAACTGTTTATAGTTGTAGCATCTGTCACGTGCATGAGCATCTAGTATCACATACATTTTACGTCACTCACCAATGCAAGAATGCTCAGTTTTTGTAATTGGTAGTATATAATGGAGTGACTTTAACCAAAAAGTACTCGAAGCATTCCGATGGATTATCGATTTTTGCACTTGCTGACTGATGAAAAATGTATAACATAAAAGAGGCACATGTGAGTTATGTGATAGATGCTGTAACTATAAACAGTTATGTATTTGGCGCCAAGAAATTGTTCTTAAATTTGCTTGCTGAAATTTTGCTCACTACTCCATTCTACCACATATCAGACTGTTCAACTGCTTCTTACAGTGTCGTATGTGTTGTAACGTTTATCATCTGTTTTATGCTCATTCCTTCATTAGCTAATACTCAAAGCAACAGCTCTAATTTGATCATCCTGTGTAACGGTATACTAGGGACACCTTTTCCTTTCCCCAACACGCCCTAATGGCAAACCATGGCGGGCACATCTATACTGATCGACTGCCAGGTCATCCTCTGCGAATGGTGCCGTTGTATGCAGTATGGATGGGCGTGGCGTCAGCACACCACTCTCCCAGCCGTTGTCAGTTTTCGTGTCTTGGAGCCGCTACTGCACCGTCGGATAGATCCCTACTTGGAAACACGTGGCTGAGTGCACCACTTTCCGGTCCTCCCACCACAGAAAATAGTAGTACTGGAAATCGAACCCCGATCGTCCGCATGAGTGTCAGCCATGATAACCACTCAACTATGGAGACAAAGTTTGTCGATAACATGATAAATTGGTCCAAGACCTACTTAATACCTAATGCTACTTTTTTCCGATTCCTCCACTTACCTCTAGTGATGTGGTCAGCACAAAAGAGAATCTAAAACACAATGGTCAAAATAAATGTTGCGTATTACCGAAATTTAAATAAATGTTGCGTATTGCCGAAACTTAAAAATTGTGACCCAGAAAGGCCGTGCACGGTTCACCATGCCCCCGTCTGGGGTTCGAGTCTTCCCTCGGGCATGTGTGTGTGTGTGTGTGTGTGTGTTATACTTAGTGTAAGTTTAAGTTAGTTTGAGTAGTGTATAAGCCTTGGAACCGATGACCTCTGCAGAGAGCGCAAAGCACCTGGAAGAGCAGTTGAACGGAATGGACAGTTTCTTGAAAGGAGGATATAAGATGAACATCAACAAAAGCAAAACGAGGATAATGGAATGTAGTCGAGTTTAGTGGGGTGATGCCGAGGGAATTAGATTAGATAATGAGTCATGTAAAGTAGTAAATGAGTTTTGCTATTTGGGGAGCAAAATGACTGATGATGGTCGAAGTAGAGATGATATAAAATGTAGACTGTCAATGGCAGGGAAGACGTTTCTGAAGAAGGGAAATTTGTTAATATCGAGTATAGATTTAAATGTCAGGAGGTCGTCTCTGAAAGTACACTCTTGGAAATGGAAAAAAGAACACATTGACACCGGTGTGTCAGACCCACCATACTTGCTCCGGACACTGCGAGAGGGCTGTACAAGCAATGATCACACGCACGGCACAGCGGACACACCAGGAACCGCGGTGTTGGCCGTCGAATGGCGCTAGCTGCGCAGCATTTGTGCACCGCCGCCGTCAGTGTCAGCCAGTTTGCCGTGGCATACGGAGCTCCATCGCAGTCTTTAACACTGGTAGCATGCCGCGACAGCGTGGACGTGAACCGTATGTGCAGTTGACGGACTTTGAGCGAGGGCGTATAGTGGGCATGCGGGAGGCCGGGTGGACGTACCGCCGAATTGCTCAACACGTGGGGCGTGAGGTCTCCACAGTACATCGATGTTGTCGCCAGTGGTCGGCGGAAGGTGCACGTGCCCGTCGACCTGGGACCGGACCGCAGCGACGCACGGATGCACGCCAAGACCGTAGGATCCTACGCAGTGCCGTAGGGGACCGCACCGCCACTTCCCAGCATATTAGGGACACTGTTGCTCCTGGGGTATCGGCGAGGACCATTCGCAACCGTCTCCATGAAGCTGGGCTACGGTCCCGCACACCGTTAGGCCGTCTTCCGCTCACGCCCCAACATCGTGCAGCCCGCCTCCAGTGGTATCGCGACAGGCGTGAATGGAGGGACGAATGGAGACGTGTCGTCTTCAGCGATGAGAGTCGCTTCTGCCTTGGTGCCAATGATGGTCGTATGCGTGTTTGGCGCCGTGCAGGTGAGCGCCACAATCAGGACTGCATACGACCGAGGCACACAGGGCCAACACCCGGCATCATGGTGTGGGGAGCGATCTCCTATACTGGCCGTACACCACTGGAGATCGTCGAGGGGACACTGAATAGTGCACGGTACATCCAAACCGTCATCGAACCCATCGTTCTACCATTCCTAGACCGGCAAGGGAACTTGCTGTTCCAACAGGACAATGCACGCCCGCATGTATCCCGTGCCACCCAACGTGCTCTAGAAGGTGTAAGTCAACTACCCTGGCCAGCAAGATCTCCGGATCTGCCCCCATTGAGCATGTTTGGGACTGGATGAAGCGTCGTCTCACGCGGTCTGCACATCGAGCACGAACACTGGGCCAACTGAGGCGCCAGGTGGAAATGGCATGGCAAGCCGTTGCACAGGACTACATCCAGCATCTCTACGATCGTCTCCATGGGAGAATAGCAGCCTGCATTGCTGCGAAAGGTGGATATACACTGTACTAGTGCCGACATTGTGCATGCTCTGTTGCCTGTTGCCTGTGGTTCTGTCAGTGTGATCATGTGATGTATCTGACACCAGGAATGTGTCAATAAAGTATCCCCTTCCTGGGACAATGAATTCACGGTGTTCTTATTTCAATTTCCAGGAGTGTATTTGTAAGTAGTACAGCCATGTATGGAAGTGAAACATGGACGATAAATAGTCTGGACAAGAAGACAATAGAACCTTTCGAAATGTAGTGCTACAGAAGAATCCTGAAGATTAGATGGGTAGATCACATAACTAATGAAGAATTATTGAATAGAATTGGGGAGAAGAGAATTTTGTGGCAGAGCTTGAGTATAAGAAGGAATCGGTAGGTAGGACATGTTGTAAGGGATCAAGGGATCACCAATTTAGTATTGGATGGCAGCGTGCATGGTAAAATTCGTAGAGGGAGGCCAAAAGATGAATACACTAAGCAAATTCAGAAGGATGTAGGTTGCACTAGGTACTGGGAGATGAAGAAGCTTGAACAGGATAGAGTGGCATGGAGAGCTGCATCAAATCAGTCTCTGAAGACCACAACAACAATGTGCTGTCTATGGCAACCTGTGTCACCTGTAAACATTGCACTACTTGTGATATTATAACGTACCCCTTATTTGCAGGTAATAGTGCATTTTACTTTATTTACAGTTTTGGTATTTCACATACGCTAAGCGAATGCATCAGCGCTGCAGTGCGTAGAGAGTAACGAGCGAGCGGTAGGTTCCGACGCTGACTAGCAGAGGTGACTGGCCATCTGGCGCTTTCAGAGCCAGTGGGATGAGGTGCCCATACAGTAATCCTTCGTTATGTCGGCAAAGAGATACGTAGGGAAACTTCATTTATTCTGGCGTGAATCACGTAATTGTTTTAGTAAACATTTGCTAACAAAAGTTGCCTTTTGCCACTCACACATTGTCAATAATGTTACAATGCCAAGAAATGTTGATATAAATAAATATATGAATAACTTCGGCATAATCGAAGGTGTACGGTCTTTTACGAACTATACCGATTATACGTTCAAGATACAGGGCTGGGCGCTATAGTCGGCAGTCGATAGGATGTCTTTTGATCTACTCATGCGGTAGACCATGTTCTCCTACCGTTAATAGTTAGCGTATAATCAGTGTAAGCAAGTTCATTTTATGATGTTTACTAAATGGACGAACCATAGTGGCATTCCATGTAAAAATTATTTGCACAAAAAAACTTCGTCGCTCTTCATTAAGTAAAACATAGATAGCAGCATTGAACTTTGGGAATCCGACGGCTGTGCTACGGCTCTGCAAGGGGCAAAATACTACGGGAGCTACGCAACGGCTCATTAAGTCAGTCCAAGGGCGGACCGACTTAATGATCGGAAAACTCGGGTGGGAAAACGGAGCCAGTTATACTGTACACCCTTTTTACAACCATCTACCGACTCACCGGCTAAACTGAGACATCTTGGAGGTTGAGTACGAGCTGGGGTTTCTTGCAATGTGTACCATCTGTGTTGTTTCAAGGTGGTTTCGACAACAATAACGTACGACCAGAGACTCCGTATAGTCACTCCAATGGGGCAGCTAATCAGGCGGACGGCGCAGTGAATGTCGCTGTGAGTTAAAGGGACGTATTTGGAATCTGGAACAAGTTTCTAGAGACAGGATCAGTTGAGGATCGTCACAATAGTTGCCGCGGAAGGAAAAGAATAGGTGTTCAGCACCGATATCAGCTTATAACAGCAAGTGGAGACACTCACAACAATGTTACACATCTACGGCGGCAGTTCCGAGCAGCTACAGGAGTGCTGGTGTCAACACAAATGATACGAAAAGGTCACATCAGCAGGTATTACGTACCAGTAATCCTCTCGAGGCTCCTCCTCTAAACCGGCTCGGAGAGGCGCTCTCATAGCACAGCTACGACAACGTTTTTTGAGGGCTATGCAGCAGTGGGACACAGCAGTCTTTTTTGATAAGACTCACATCAGTCGGTACCCTGACAATACTGACATTCACGTGTGGAGGCAACGAGTCGGTTGACTCACGTTTTGGGTGAAATCATGTGTGTCCGCAGGTCACTACTCGTGCCAACACGTGGGAAGACGTGTGGTGTGCAGTATCGGGACGACATCTTTGCACGCGCTGTGGCTCCGTCTAGTGAACACACTGGATCGCGCGTCACCCTGATGAACGACAGTGCACGCCCCCATCTTGTGAACACATTCCTAGTCATCCCTTACCACCAAAAACCTAACAGGCTTATCTGAAAAATTTGTAAGGAGGGCCAGTCGGATAATGAAAATGTGTTATGCAATATGATAATCAAATGTTCAAATGTGTGTGAAATCTTATGGGACTTAACTGCTAAGGTCATCAATCCCTAAGCTTACACACTACTTAACCGAATTATTCAAAGGACAAACACATACACCCATGCCCGAGGGAGGACTCGTACCTCTGCCGGGATCAGCCGCACAGTCCATGACTGCAGCGCCCTAGACCGCTCGGCTAATCCCGCGCGGCTATGACACTGAGAAAAAACTGGTGTACAGTGGAGTTTTTTGTACTGTTTTAGTTTTTGTTTCTTTGTGTTTATCAAGTGCAAATGTGTATGTTATTGTAACACGAACGGGAGTACATATGGGTGGGCAACCTTAAACTGGCTTCTCGTTTCGTGACCACGCGCCCTGTCCACACCACGTACCTGGTAATCCCGCGGTGGTCGTACGAGTTGCATTCAAGTTCTAAGGCCTCCGATTTTTTTTCTCCGGACTGGAAAGAGATAGAAACATGCGCATTGTTTTAAAATGAGGCCGCGTTCATTGTCAATACGTCCCAGAGATGGTAGCACCGTACGGCAGATGGAATTTTACCGCCAGCGGCGAGAATGAGAACTGTTTTAAATACTTAAAATGGCGACGTTTTCCTTACTTGAACAGCGTGCAATCATTCGTTTTCTGAATTTGCGTGGTGTGAAACCAATTGAAATTCATCGACAGTTGAAGGAGACATGTGGTGATGGAGTTATGGATGTGTCGAAAGTGCGTTCGTGGGTGCAACAGTTTAATGAAGGCAGAACATCGTGTTACAGCAAACCGAAACAACCTCGGGCTCGCACAAGCCGGTCTGACGACATGATCGAGAAAGTGGAGAGAATTGTTTTGGGGGATCGCCGAATGACTGTTGAACAGATCGCCTCCAGAGTTGGCATTTCTGTGGGTTCTGTGCACACAATCCTGCATGACGACCTGAAAATGCGAAAAGTGTCATCCAGGTGGGTGCCACGAATGCTGACGGACGACCACATGGCTGCCCGTGTGGCATGTTGCCAACCAATGTTGACGCACAACGACAGCATGAATGAGACTTTCTTTTCGTCGGTTGTGACAATGGATGAGACGTGGATGCCATTTTTCAATCCAGAAACAAAGCGCCAGTCAGCTCAATGGAAGCACACAGATTCACCGCCACCAAAAAAATTTCGGGTAACCGCCAGTGCTGAAAAAGGGCACTACGGTAACAGGTGCATTCTACGAAAATGTTTTGAAGAACAAATTCCTTCGTGCACTGCAACAAAAACGTCCGGGAAGAGCTGCGCGTGTGCTGTTTCACCAAGACAACGCACCCGCACATCGAGCTAACGTTACGCAACAGTTTCTTCGTGATAACAACTCTGAAGTGATTCCTCATGCTCCCTACTCACCTGACCCGGATCCTAGTGACTTTTGGCTTTTTCCAACAATGAAAGACACTCTCCGTGGCCGCACATTCAGCAGCCGTGCTGCTATTGCCTCAGCGATTTTTCAGTGGTCAAAACAGACTCCTAAAAGAGCCTTCGCCGCTGCCATGGAATCATGTCATCAGAGTTGTGAAGAATGTGTACGTCTGCAGGGCGATTACTTCGAAAAGTAACGCCAGTTTCATCGATTTCGGGTGAGTAGTTAATTAGAAAAAAAATCGGAGGCCCTAGAACTTGAATGCACCTCGTATTGTTATGCTCCACACTGCTGCTGGCTTGCTTGAAATTATCTATCGAACTATGCAAGCGGGTTTAGGGGAGCCACCCAGCGTTAAAACACGACGAACAACTATACTCTGAGACGGTTAAGGGGAATCGCAGGTTGCACTGTTTACGTTATAATTCAGAAGTGTTATCCCACTTAATGGATGATTAACAGTCCACAATATCATTCGGACGAACGTACGCGTAACCGACACGACGCGGATGATTGTTGATGATGCGGAAGCCGAATGATCGCACGGAATTTCTTACGCTCGTCACGCGTACACAGATACTTGGTACCAGTCCTACCTGACACTAGTATTGATATAGCACTGTTCGTAAAGTTAATTTTTCAGTTCTCACTTGTACGAGCGTGCGCGTAACCGTCGCGGCGCGGTTGATTGTTGATGATGCGGAACGCGATGATCGAACGCACGTTCTCACGCTCGCTACAAGACACTGGCACTTGACTGCACTCTTTTATGGTAACTAATTTTTACTGATTCACGTTGGTTCATTCTGGGAGACTGAACACGGCGCGGATGATCAATGCCGTGCGGCACGCAACGAGAGGATACATAAATACGATATCGACGGCACTGCTCATTTTTTAATTACTTCTTGACGCGCTTTCCTCTGAATCACTTCCATATTTCATCACTTTACTGTAACAGCACTTGTAGCAACACTTCAACATGAATATCAACAAAGCCTCTCACGTGCAGAGCTACACACTACACAACGTAACAGTACTGAATCCCGCGGTCGACTCCACATACGCGGCTGCTCGCAAAGATACTCCACAACTAAGCCAGCGATATGACAATACGCTTACATTATTTATTTCCGTTTTCTTGTGACTGTTTCTGTTATGTCCAGTGTTAAATATAAAGCAATATGCAAAATTTATTTTGTATTTCATAACTTCTACGTACTTATACGTACTTATTTAGAAGGACTGGACTGACAACCATTCTTGTTTAAGTTCAACAAGATACTGAGACATAATATACAGCGCATGATGGGATGTTTCTATTTACAACATATGTATACAGAAGTAGGTGGGGTAGCTTTTCAGGATGGGCGTGGATGTGGGCGTCGCAATTAAATTTTGCAAATTAAATTTTTTTTCGTGACGCTTGGCGTTACGTAAGGTCCATCTTCCAGTCTAAGTGATGCAGTGGATAGAAGAACACGTACAGAGACGGAGAGATTCATATTTGATGGTCAGTCAATGACTACCGAGCCAGATCAGATGGGCCGGCCGCGGTGGCCGTGCGGTTCTAGGCGCTCAGTCCGCAATCGCGTGACTGCTACGGTCGCAGGTTCGAATCCTGCCTCGGGCATGGATGTGTGTGATGTCCTGAGGTTAGTTAGGTTTAAGTAGTTCTAAGTTCTAGGGGACTGATGACCACAGATGTTAAGTCCCATAGTGCTCAGAGCCATTTGAACCATTTGAACCAGATCAGATGGCCTAGGCCATCCCTCGAAAGACAGGCCAAAACACGAGGGAGACAGGACAGACATCTTAGACCTGTCTGCTCTGCAGCAGAGCTGAATTCCAGGGCAGAGGCGAAGCTGGGCTGCGCACTGCAAGGAGCGGTCAGCAGCCACCACATGACGCCTTTCCCACGTATCCTATTGGCTTCCTACAGAGGTGTATAACTAGTTTTTAAGTACCGGAAACTTCTGCTGATCCACATATTCACTTGGAATCTGAGGGAACTTTTGCTGCATGTGTAGTTCAAAAGCATAACGAAAAATTCATAACAAAATTGGGCATAAAAAACCTAAAATATTCCCAAGTAGATAGCTTTCTTGTGATATGTAAAAAATAATTTCTGACTCAAACCATTGCATAAAATGATTATTTATAAAATTTTAAACAATCTAGAACACGTGTGATGGACAGAGTAGATACATTTGTGTGACGTAGCAGTTATTTGTACCTATTGTGTTAAATTTTTATTGGATTCATACTTAAAGGTAAACGCAACATCAAGCTAAACCTCCACTGGGGTAAATAAGGCAAAAACTACAATTCTTTGAATGAGATTTCTCCCACCTCTTAGCCATAACACGGAAGTGGAAAACCGCTTAGCTTAACTCAATTCCAAATTGATGTTAATACGAAATGTAGCTCTCCTCGAAGTGGTTGCAAAAGCAAGAGTGGACAGATGATAACTGTATCACATATATAAAAAATGCGGACCGACAACAAACTGCACATTAGGATATAATACAGAATCTCGCTACGGTACGTAACTACAGCGGCCGGTGTAAACAGGAAAACCCAGCTCTAGGAAACCAGAACAGATTCCTCGCCTTACTGGAATATGTGCGTTTCGTCAGAAATTACGTGGGTCTCATTTTCGAAAGAGCAGCAGGTCGTGAATGAGGTGGTGGAATTACGAACGCTGTTTCTCCTCTACAACACCGAAGTTCGGGAAATTCTACTTCTGGAGATAGGGTTGGAAAATAATGCAGAAGTCCTTTGTGACTACAGCTCTGACTCCCTTCTCGGTATTTGCCAAGTCGAGACAAACTAGGTATTCACGTGGTGGTGGCTTTGGTGATTTGCGTACTATTAACGCTCTCTTGTGAAAGCACTACGATTCCGTGAAGCCTCGTGATGAGCCCTATCAAGCGATCAGTTCTCTTATTCAGTTTGTACGATAAATTTATTTATCCCCAGTTCGATTCACTACCTCCTCTCTCGCTATTCGATCTGCTCATGTAATCTTCATCTCCTGTAGTACCACATTTCAAAAGATTCTTTTCCCGTGTGAACTGCTTGTACGTTTCTCTTTCACACAGGTCTATACTTAAGGCAAATACCTTTAGGTAAGTCTTCCTAACACTGTAACTTGTATTCAATATCTGCTTTTCTTGCTACTGCCAGTCTGTATTTTATATCTTTACTAATTCGGCCATCATCGCTTTTCTTGCTGGCAAAATAATAAAACTCATCTACTACTTTTGGTGTCTTATTTCCTAATTTAATTCCCTCGACATCGCCTGATTTACTTCGACTACAATCCGTCCCCTTTGTTTCACATTTGTTGAAGTTCATCCTATAATCTCTTCTCAAAACCCTATCCATTCTGTTCAAATACTACTCTAAATTCTTTACCTTGTCTGACACATGTGCAATTTCATCAGCAAACGGCAAAGTTTTTGCTTCGTTTCCATGAACTTTCATTCATTTTCCAAATAATTCCTGGGTTTCCTTTACTGCTTCCACAATGTACAGATTTCAAAACGTAGGTGATAGGCTACTACAATGTCTCACTACCTCTCCAACCACTACTTCCTCTCCATGTTTTGGGACTCTTGTAACTGCCGTCTGGTTTATGTACAAGTTGTAAAAAATATTCCGCTTCCTGTATTTTAACCTTGCTACTTTCAGAATTTCGGAGTGTAATCCAGTCAACATCGTCAAATCTTTTTCTAAGTCTACAAATGCTATAAATGTAGGTCTGCCTTTCTTCAGCCTTAACGTCTAGTACAAGTCGTATGGTCAGTATTGTCACTCGTGTTCCCACACGTCTTCGGCACCCAAAATTATCTTCCCCGAGGTCTGCATCTTCCAGTCTTTCCCTTATTTTGCGTGCCAATACGGTGGCTTATTGAAGTGATAGTTCGGTACTGTTCACATCTACCAGCGAGCCGACTGGTGTGGATGTGCGGTTCTAGGCGCTTCAGTCTACAACCGCGTGACCGCTACGGTTGCAGGTTCGAATCTTGCCTCGGGCATGGATGTGTGTGATGTCCTTAGGTTAGTTAGGTTTAAGTAGTTCTACGTTCTAGGGGACTGATGACCACAGATGTTAAGTTCCATAGTGCTCAGAGCCATTTGAGCCATTTTTACCAGCACTTGGCTTCTTCGGAATAAAATTTTCCTAAAGTCTGTGGACGTTTCACGTGCATCACATAAGTTGCACACCAGGTGAGATAATTTTGTCATAGGTGGTTCTGAGGGAAGGTCGTCAAGTCCAGGGGTCATGTTTCTCATTAGGTCTCACAATGCTCTGACAAATTCTTTTCCCATTTCATGTCCACCTGCTTCGCTCTCTCTTTCTATAATATTATCCTCTATTTTATTTTCTTTATATAGAACCCTCCACCAATTCCTTCCACTTTTTAGAATTCCCTTCTTTGATTAATACTGGATTTCCATCCGAGATCTTGACATTCATATAAGTGCTTCCCTTAAATTTTTCTATGAACGTCATCTAGCTTTCTGCTAGTAATGTATGCTGCCACAGGCTTGCAGTGGCCCACTAGCCATTCCTTGTTAGAAATTTTGCACTTTCTTTCAGTCTTACTTTTAAAATGCCTGTATTACATTTCATTTGTTTCTATTTGCTTCATTATTTTAGTTTCTTCTATTGTCATTTAATATCATTATATCGTGTGTTATCTAGGGAATTTTATGAGGCCTTGTATTTTTTCCAACGTTACCCTCTGATACCTTCTCTATTTCATCTACCAATTAGTCTTCTGCTGTATTCCTTAATCCTGTTTGTTACTTAACTCTCCCTCTTAAACTCTCAATAACCTCTGGTACTCTCAGTTGTTCCAGGTACTATCGCCTAAGTTTTCTATCTTTCTTGAAATTTCTTCAGTTTCAGTCTGCAGTTCATAACCGATAAATCATGGTCTGAGTCTACATATGCCCCTGGAAATTTCTTATAGTCTATAATTTCGTTTCGAAATCTCAATCTTGCAATTTTGCACTCGATTTGAAACTCTCCTTTCTTCAGGTCTCTTCCACGTATTCAACCTTCTGTCATGATTCTTAAACCAAATATTAGCAATGACTGAATTATGCGCTGCGCTAAATTCTATCAAGTGCGTGTTCTCCTACTACTGTTCCTTCTCTTTCTTTCTTCCTATACAGTCCCAAACACGAATCAGAACTAAATCTTCGTATTTCTATCTGAGTAATTTACTTTCTCGTATATTCTTTCAATCTCTTCATCATCGGCCGTGCTAGAACTGTTGTGGTTTGTGTTGGCTTCATTTCTATCTTGACCAACCCAACTGGGTAGGGCATCTAACATTCTACATATTGCCCCATTGAACGGTAGTCTTGTTTTCCCTGATGACGACATCCTCCTATGTAGTCCCCGACCGGAGATCAGAAAGGGGGACTGTTTTACTTCCGTAATATTTTACTGAAGGAGACACCATTATCATTAATGCACACAGATCATTAACATGGATCGGGGAGAAGTTTGCCGTGAGTCGTTTGCAGTATTTTTTTAACCCAGCAAGATCATGTTGTTTAGTGTTACATGGTGTAATCTATAAATCATTGAGACATACTGCGCTGTAGGTACTGAAATCAGCTTCAAAATTAATAACATTTCAACTGGAAAAATGTTTTTTTAATTTTCGGAGGATATGAAATTATGTACAGGGCTCTTACAAGTGATTGAAGCGATTTCATAAATTCACTGTAGCTCCATTCATTGACATATGGTCACGACACACTACAGATACGTAGAAAAAACTCATAAAGTTTTGTTCGGCTGAAGCCGCACTTCAGGTTTCTGCCGCCAGAGCGCTCGAGAGCGCAGTGAGAGAAAATGGCGACAGGAGCCGAGAAAGCGTATGTCGTACTTGAAATGCACTCACATCAGTCAGTCATAACAGTGCAACGACACTTCAGGACGAAGTTCAACAAAGATCCACCAACTGCTAACTCCAATCGGCGATGGTATGCGCAGTTTAAAGCTTCTGGATGCTTCTGTAAGGTGAAATCAACGGGTCGGCCTGCAGTGAGCGAAGAAACGGTTGAACGCGTGCGGGCAAGTTTGACGCGTAGCCCGCGGAAGTCGACGAATAAAGCAAGCGGGGAGCTAAACGTACCACAGCCGACGGTTTGGAAAATCTTACGGAAAAGGCTAAAGCAGAAGCCTTACCGTTTACAATTGCTACAAGCCCTGACACCGGATGACAAAGTCAAACGCTTTGAATTTTCGGCGCGGTTGCAACAGCTCATGGAAGAGGATGCGTTCAGTGCGAAACTTGTTTTCAGTGATGAAGCAACATTTTTTCTTAATGTTGAAGTGAACAGACACAATGTGCGAATCTGGGCGGTAGAGAATCGTCACGCATTCATGCAGCAAATTCGCAATTCACCAAAAGTTAACGTGTTTTGTGCAATCTCACAGTTTAAAGTTTACGGCCCCTTTTTCTTCTGCGAAAAAGACGTTACAGGATACGTGTATCTGGACATGCAGGAAAGTTGGCTCATGCCACAACTGGATACCGACAGCGCCGACTTCATCTTTCAACAGGATGGTGCTCCACCGCACTTCCATCATGATGTTCGGCATTTCTTAAACAGGAGATTGGAAAACGGATGGATCGGTCGTGGTAGAGATCATGATCAGCAATTTATGTCATGGCCTCCATGCTCTCCCGACTTATCCCCATGCGATTTCTTTCTGTGGGGTTATGTGAAAGATTCAGTGTTTAAACCTCCTCTACCAAGAAACGTGCCAGAACTGCGAGCTCGCATCAACGATGCTTTCGAACTCATGGATGGGGACATGCTGCGCAGAGTGTGGGAGGAACTTGATTAGCGGCTTGATGTCTGCCGAATCACTAAAGGGGCACATATCGAATATTTGTGAATGCCTAAAAAACTTTTTGAGTTTTTGTATGTGTGTGCAAAGCATTGTGAAAATATCTCAAATAATAAAGTTATTGTAGAGCTGTGAAATCGCTTCAATCATTTGTAATAACCCTGTATAATAACTTGGACAAACAGTGCACTGTGCAGACAGGTAGATCATTTCAAGCTGCCTTCAAAGAGCACACCTAAGAGCAAAATAATACTGCAATAGCACCACATATGTTTTCACAAAATCGTAAGACGAGAATTTTTCCGACCACGTTTGCGGCACTGTGTTCAGGGACTAGGTGTTCTAAATACAACGCACGCTCGGTAGTCTCAGTCGACTGAAAATTCTTGTAGAGTGCCGTGTTCAAATGAGTGTATTTTCCGAGCCCCACCAGCTGCGAAGTGAGGAGCATAATCTGATTTCATCTAGCAAAGGGAAACGCACTGTTCAATATTTTTACCGAAATTAGAATTTCTGGGTAAAGTAATTTTGAATGTTGAAAAACACTAAACACAAAAAATTGTCGACGTTTCGAGTGACTTGCCGCTGTCCTCTGTAGGTCGGCCAACTGCTGGACCGCAGCAGATCGGTCGAAACTTCGGCAGTTTAGTTGCCTTAGTGTTTTACTATGACCCGGCCTAATACCCAAAGTTATTTTATTTAAAATGACACTGGCCGTGGGAGCTTACGAACCGAAATCAGAACTGTTTTGGGGGGGTACTGCGACGGATGATACTGGTGTGTGCGAGTGATTTCGTGACTTTAAAGCTGGCTGAACCGATTTTCATGATAAGCAAAGGAGTGAAAGATCATCAACCGTGACTGTTGGGACGGTGAACGAGATCGAAGAGATGATTCGTAAGGAAACTCGATTGTGCTTGTACGAGGTATCTACAATAATTTCAGATATCTTTTCTTCTGCATGAAATGGTTACTAAAGCATTTGCTCTCGGAAAATTATATGACGTGGGTACGAAAACAGAGCATAGGTGAATAAAAAGGTAACTGAGTCGTATCGCCACAGGAAATTCTCGAGAGCCTCGAACTGCAAGATGAAAAATTCCTTGAGCCTTCTGTGACTGGTGACTAGTCGTGGTTGGCACACTACATCCCTGAGATGAAATGACAATAAATGAAGTTCCGAGATCACTCCTCACCACCAGTAACCGCTGTTTCTGTCCGTCTCATGGCTCTGAGCACTATGGGACTTAACATCTGAGGTCATCAGTCCCCTAGAACTTAGAACTACTTAAACCTAACTATCCTATGGACATCACACACATCCATGCCCGAGGCAGGATTCGAACCTGCGACCGTAGCGGTCGCGCGGTTCCAGACTGAAGCGCCTAGAACCGCTCGGCCACAACGGCCGGCTTGTCCGTCTCAACCTTTGGGACTGTAAAGGGATTCTCTTCGCTGAATTTTTAGTCCAGAGACAAAGAATAATGCTGCTTGGTACTGTGGAAAAAAAGAAATAAAAAAGAGAACAAAAGAAGGGAATCTTAACGAAGGGTGTGTGCTTGTTGCATGACAGTGCACGTCCCCACACAACCAGGGCCACAAAGAAACTCTTTGATTCATTCGGCTGGGACATCATCAACCAGACCATTCACATCTCTGATATGGCACCTTCGATTTCATCTTTTTATCTCTCTCCAGTTCTTGATTGGTGAAAATAGGTTGTCTACCGACGATAATGTCCAGAGCTTCGTGAAACAAAGGGCCAAACAGGCGGGAGAAATTTTTGACGAAGGTGTGAGAAAGCTCGTCCCACAATTTTCTAAGTGCACTGACAATGAAGGTGACTACGTCGAAAAAAATTCTTTGATGTACACTTGTTGATTTGTAAACTGTTAAAGAATTCTTGCAATGATAAAAAATCGGAGACTCTTAATTTATGAACTGTTAAATATTTCTTGCAATGATTAAAAAGTCGGAGACTCTTAATTTATGGACATGCCTCGTATTAGTGACGCCACTTTGAATCTTTGAATCTCGTATCTCTCTAGTAGGGGCGATAAGTAATAAGATCTTGAACGGATCATATGAGTTCAGTGGCATCGCTCTGTTCAATATTTATGGCAATCTGCTTTCCGCACCTTTCTTTACGGTGTGCTTGTTTGCTCCATAAAACTGTAAGTGACAGATATTGCGACGACATTTTGTTGCATATTATGCGAGGATGACTATGCGGCGCCTACCCAGTTGAGCTATCAATACACAAACTGCTGCAAATAGTAAACAAACATCGCACGTAGCAGCGCGCCCAAATGGTTGCAACAGAACACTACCGTCACGTTTCTTCCAAGTTATCTCGCATACTTTTATACACAATCTAATTGTAAGCCACACTGTTCTACGTGTCAACGGCCTGGAACGTTCTAGTCTGTTGAAAACCATGATAACAACAGGAAATTGTACTCACTGTTGAGGATACTGCTATGTCCATCCATTGGAATGTAATAACGTTAGAGTAACATGTGTTTCACCAGAAAACGCATGTTTCCACGGACAATATCCTCGCTGTCAGTGGTTTGTTGGCTTCAGGACATGTACCAAGGCGTATTTCTCCGCATAATGTGCGTCTCCCAGTGCGTGAGACATTCTTAGGGGCTTTGAACATGTATCTTCAATTCACGTGGTTGAAACTGCTCAACTGTTTACTGGCAAACGCCCAACACTCGTATTGCCGTATGACCGCTGCTAAAGAACTCGGAGTCGCGCTGATGTCTGTTATGGAGCTTGTACAATGGAAGCATCGGCTTTGTTTGATTTTTTTAGCACTAAGCCTCAGAGCTCATTTAACTTCAGTCTTTAGTTTTTTTCTTTCAAAGCTGTATTTTTAATTTGTGTGGCAACTCAGTACATCTTAGCATACTACTGGTGGCGCCTCGATAAAAATTTAGTCGGAGAATCGAATTTTATGGTTCCCTGGTCGTAGCTCACAATCCGCTACTTATCCGTATCAACCATACGACACATAAATCGGTAGTTCTAAGAAAGGAACCAATTCAAAACCTCCTTTTGTGAGAAAATACAAAAAAATTCCTTGTTTTTAACTTTGTCTGAACCAAACCTTAATTTGAGGTTCCTTACATTAAACTTCCAACTCAATGCCTTGGAAAGGTGAATTGCGTTGTCCTTATGGACGCTTCACACTATTAAAAAAACCGAATACTTTTCTCTTGTTAAAACTGATTATGGATTAGGCATTAAAAATTCTTATTATGTCATAAATAATTATATTTTCACAAAAATTTAATCGTAGATCATATACAGGAACTATCTGTACTACTCACATGTTTTGAAATCATTATAGTGAAAATCTTTACTGTCGTTCATTTTCATCGTCCTCTGCAGTAGCTGTTGTTCGTCTCATCAACACTTCCTCACAACATGGTCTTTAATAGTATGCAATGTGTTTAACTATCTTACACGCATCTCTGATCTTTGTTTTGTATTGGAATTTTTCCACTGTACGCCATTTCTGGTGGAACGTTAGACACTGCTGCTCTTTTGCTGTATGTAAATGCTATTCATCACGCCATAAATAAGCTCAGATACCCTTAAATTTCTTTTAGATAAGAAATATTCTAACTGCCTGTATTTGGAAATAGAAAATGAGTATATTTTCAGGGGTTTCGTTGTTGTCGTTGTTGCCAGACTATTGCTAGTTTAAACAATCTGGAATAGCTGCTATATGAATAACTGTTATTCCTTTACCTTTAATGAAGAACGATTAACACATACGTCAGATATTAAACCCAAAACAATACTCTGATGCACGGAAAACAAGAGTTTCTAAGCATCTGAGGAACAGATGCGAACAACAGCTGTTATTGGAACCACAGTGTTGAGGGTGGATGAAATATAAACTGGAATAGTTCCCTCCTTCAAACTAACGAACTTTTCCAAGTCCTATTAAGTCGGCCCCTGAGTGGTTTTATTGCTCTTTTTTACAGCCCAAACGTGCTTCCACACTGCTGGCCATTAAAATTGCTACACCAAGAAGAAATGCAAATGATAAACGGGTATTCATTGGACAAATATATTATACTAGAACTGACATGTGATTACATTTTCACGCAATTTGGGTGCGTAGATCCTGAGATATCAGTACCCAGAACAACCACCTCTGGCCGTAATAACGGCCTTGATACGCCTAGGCATTGAGTCAAACCGAGCTTGGATGGCATGTACAGCTACAGCTGCCCATGCAGCTTCAACACGATACCACAGTTCATCAAGAGTAGTGACTGGCGTATTGTTACGAACCAGTTGCTCGGCCAACATTGACCAGACGTTTCAGTTGGTGAGAGATCTGGAGAATGTGCTGACCAGAGCAGCAGTCGAACATTTTCTGTACCCAGAACATGCGTTCGTGCATTATCCTGCTGAAATGTAGGGTTTCACAGGCATCGAATGAAGGGTAGAGCCACGGGTCGTAACACATCTGAAATGTAAGGTCCATTGTTCAAAGAGCCGTCAATGCGAACAAGAGGTGACCGAGACGTGTAACCAATGGCACCCCATACCATCACGCCGGGTGATACGTCAGTATGGCGATGACGAATACACGCTTCCAATGTGCGTTCACCGCGATGTCGCCAAACACGGATGCAACCATCATGATGCTGTAAACAGAACCTGGATTCATCGGAAAAATGACGTTTTGCCATTCGTGCACCCAGGTTCGTTGTTGAGTACACCATCGCAGGCGCTCCTGTCTGTGATGCAGCGTCCAGGGTAACCGCAGCCATGTCCTCCGAGCTGATAGTCCATGTTGCTGCAAACGTCATCGAACTGTTCGTGCAGATGGTTGCTGTCTTGCAAACGTCCCCATCTGTTGACTCACGGATCGAGACGTGGCTGCACAATCCTTTACAGCCATGGGATAAGATGCCTGTCATCTCGACTACTAGTGATACGAGGCCGTTGGGATCCAGCGCGGCGTTCCGTATTACCCTCCTGAACCCACCGATTCAACATTCTGCTAACAGTCATTGGATCTCGTCCAATGCGAGCAGAAATGTCGCGATACGATAAACCGCAATGACGATAAGCTACAATCCGACCTTTATCAATGTCGGAAACGTGATGGTACGCATTTCTCCTCCTCACACGAGGCATCACAACAACGTTTCACCAGGCAACGCCCGTCAACTGCTGTTTGTGTATGAGCAATCGTTTGGAAACTTTTCCCATGTCAGCACGTTGTAGGTGTCGCCACCGGCGTCAACCTTGTGTGAATGCTCTGAAAAGCTAATCATTTGCGTATCACAGCATATTCTTCCTGTCGGTTAAATTTCGTGCCTGTAGCACGTCATCTTTGTAGAGTAGCAATTTTAATGCCAGTAGTGTATATGCTAACACACCTTTGAGTAAAAAGACTAAAATTGGTTTTTTGACGCTTCTTTCATTCTTCAAACTACCGAATCAGTTGCTCTTGTGTTCTTTAATCTGGCCATTGGTGCTGATTTTGGTACTTTCCGTTTGCAAATGTTTGCACGCGCAAGGGATTTAGGATACTTTCGCCGTGAGAAAAAGAACCATGTTGAGCCGTTTCGGAGTTGCTGGTGTCACCTTTCGATTTCCTGGCGCCGATCGCTCGATCTGTCGTGTGATGTCCCTGCGGTTTGAGGTCACTAAGATCTTTACTCAAGGTTGTTGATAGAGGCGGGGCGTGTTGCGGAGTGGCGAGTGGTAATGGAGCTAGGAGGACGGTATGGGAGGTCCGCCCAGCGAGTAAGACGAGCACTTGCGTAAGAGTCTCGGGAACGGACTCCGGCGAGTGGTAGCGGGAATTTTTGTGGGCGTATTTTAATCCGTAGCTGCCTTCGAGTGCCGTCTTCGTGCGCAGCAAGTGGCAGCTAGCTCTGAGACGTGACACACCGATGAGAGAGGTGAAGCAAGTTTGGCTGTACTGAATTTTGGGTCGCTTTTGATCCCGGCAACCTTCAGCATCGATTCGTGGTATGGAATTAAGTTTCGGACTTTGAGGTCTTAACTGTTATTTCCTCACTGATACCTACAGGTGTGCTGCGAACATAGCGATTTCTTAGCTGATATACAGGGTGAGTCACCTAACGTTACCGCTGGATATATTTCGTAAACCACATCAAATACTGACGAACCGATTCCACAGACCGAACTTGAGGAGAGGGGCTAGTGTAATTGGTTAATACAAACCATACAAAAATGCACGGAAGTATGTTTTTTAACACAAACCTACGTTTTTTTAAATGGAACCACGTTAGTTGTGTTAGCACATATAAACATATAAACAAATACGTAATCAGTGCCGTTTGTTGCATTGTAAAATGTTAATTACATCCGGAGATATTGTAACCTGAACCGATGTTCAGTTGCATGTTGTAACAAACAGCTGCAACATACATCGCGTTTCTACAGAATGATCTGCTAACGTCTTGCTCGAAAATGTCCCACTGGAAACGCGTCGACGTATGTGGTATCAGCATGATGGTGCACCTGCACATTCCGCAATTAACACTAGGCTGATCCTTGACAGGATGCTCGATGGGCGTTTCATAGGACGTGGAGGACGCATAATTTGGCCAGCCCGTTCTCCTGATCTTACACCTCTGGACTTATTTCTGTGGGGTGCGTTAAAGGAGAATGTGTACCGTGATGTGCCTACAACCCCAGAGGATATGAAACAACGTATTGTGGCAGCCTGCGGCGACATTACACCATATGCACTGCGGCGTGTACGACATTCATTACGCCAGAGATTGCAATTGCGTGCAGCAAATGATGGCCACCACATTGAACATCTATTGGCCTGACATGTCGGGACACACTCTATTCCACTCCGTAATTGAAAACGGAAACCACGTGTGTACGTGTACCTCACCCGTCATGGTAATGTACATGTGCATCAGTGAAAAAGACCAATAAAAAGGTGTTAGCATGTGGACGCAATGTGCTGTTCCAGTCTCTTCTGTACCTAAGGTTGAAAAAGACCAATAAAAAGGTGTTAGCATGTGGACGTAGTGTGCTGTTCCAGTCTCTTGTGTACCTAAGGTCCATCACCGTTCCCTTTGGATCCCTACGTAATTCGGTGCTCTCAGATACACACGATCGAACAGCGGAGGAGTGGTACTCAAGCGTCAACTTTAGGTTACAATATCTCCGGATGTAATTAACATTTTACAATGCAACAAACGGCACTGATAACGTATTTGTTTATATGTTCAGATGTGCTAACAAAACTAACGGGGTTCCATTAAAAAAAAAGTAGGTTTGTGTTAAAAAACATACTTCCGTGCATTTTTTATGGTTTGAATTAACCAATTACGCTAGCCCCTCTCCTCACGGTCGGTCTGTGGAATCGATTCGTCAGTATTTGATGTGGTTTACGAAATATATCCAACGGTAATGTTGGGTAACTCACCCTGTATTTCACCACCAGTTGCTTCCTTGAACTGTATCTGTTGTTTGCTTTCCCTGAGTCGATTCTGCCGTTGGTTGTTTGTTAGCAGGGTATCTTTCCTGTTTTGCGTTTGGTCTCAAAATTGGTAACTGCTGACTGTGTAATTGGGTTTGACAGCCTAGTTTTCTTTAGCGCGTTTTGCCGTCGTTGTAGAGGCGGTATCTTGCAGTAACGCGGGTATACCGTTTTGCTAGTTAGTGTTGCTTTGACGTAATTAACTTTGCTGTGTTAATATTTCTTTGACGGTCTGTACCCAACGAAAAGGGCCTTGGATGGCCCGTCTACTCGTAACTTTTCTTGGCTTTCCTGTATGGTGTAGCCTCATGCCTCTTGTATATAGGAAGCCTTCCGGTGCACCTGTTGTGAGGAGGCAATTCAAACTTCTGGTTACTTAACAGTAGCAGTTATTCATGAAGGCCTACCTATTTTCTATTTGGTAGTCTTACTTAACTGAGGATCTTATTAAAGAAGGCCTGCTTGAAACTTCCTGGCAGATTAAAACTGTATGCCGGACCGAGAGTTTGGAAGTTTCAGGTTGGCAGAAGAAAGCTGTGAAGACATGGCGTGAGTCGTGCTTGGGTAGCTCAGATGGCAGAACAGTTGCCCAGGAAAGGCAAAGGTCCCGAGTTCAAGTCTCGGTCCGGTACACAGTTTAAATCTGCCAGGAAGTTTCATATCAGCGCACACTCCGCTGCAGAGTGAAAATCTCATTAAGGCCTCCTTGTTTTCTGTTTGGTAATCTTAGTTAGCTGAAGTTGTTAACGCGTAAGACCTGCGTGTTTTCTATTTGGTAATTTTACTAATCTGAAGCTGTTATCATTGAAAGCCTGCCTGTTTGTATTTGGTAACTTCGCTCAACTGAAGCTGTTATTATTAAAAATCTAACTATTCTCTTTTAATTAAATTAAGAGCTGTTTCATAACTTGGATTAGCTGAAACTGTCGCATGATACTACATGGGCTCAAACCTTTAGCCTTACACCCCTTTATCCATTACTGTAGTGTTCACATGTAAAGGGAGAGACCTCCTCCATTTGTAAGAAAAAGATGACGATACTTATAGAACAAAATACCGACAAAGCTTCTAAACCGATAACATAGTAACACTACTATATGAATATTGGACAGGACCTACACCCACCACTTACCAAGGTAGGAATACACAAAATTCCTTACACATGTGGTCACATGTACGTAGCAACTGCTAACTGAAGGGCCAACATGCAGCTTGAAGAAGCCAACAACTATTGTCGTCTCGTTCACGCGGATAAATTGACAGCAGCAGATATTTTACTGTATCCAGGGAAGCACTGAATTCGATGCAGTTTATTTTCTGTACCACTCGGCATAAGTAGGACACAGTTTACGATTACCCGCACTAGCAGACCAGAGTACGTTGGAACAAACAAGCAGATCATGTGCTCGATGACGGGTGAATTCTCGAAGTGAACGGCTAGACAGAAGCAAAGTCCAGACCGTAGCGGGAGATGTCGTAAGCATGTGCAAACAGGGAGCGATTCGAATCCAAACATGTAAACACATACGATATCAAAATATCCACGGGTGTACTGCCGGTCTACAGTGTCCAACGGGCACAATATTTCGGCGATCATACATGTCGCCATCATCAGGTGAACTGACGGACTGAGCTCCTGTGAACGTGCCGGCACGGAGATCCGTACAACACTATGGCTGCTCAGGGGAACTGGGTTCGGTCGCGGCGGTGGCCGATTTAAATACCCTCCGCCCGCGGCGCGCTCACTCCGCCGTCCGCGCCCCGCGCCACGGTCGCGCGGTGGAACAGATTACGACGGCGTCTGAGATGACGTCGGTGTGATGGCTCTGTCCGCCGTGGTCGTCACAACTATACATTTGCTCGATTTACTCTTGATTAACCCAATCGCTGGTTCCCAAGCCTTGCTAAGATTATAGCCACAGTCACGGTTTATGAGGTCGTCATTGGTGCGGATTTCGATGGCCTCTCTGACAACGCTGTCCCAGTATCTCGACGTCTGTACCAGAATCCTCGTACGTTCATACTCCATAGCGTGATTTTCCGACAAACAATGTTCAGCGACCGCCGACTTGCTCGGATACATCAGTCGAGTGTGCCTCTGGTGTTCACGGCATCGATCCTCGACGGTACGCATCGTCTGACCAATATGCGACTTGCCACATTGACACGGAATCTGGTACACGACGGCCTTCCTCAAACCGAGGTCATCTTTGGCACTCCCCACCAGTGCACGAGTTTTATTCGGAGGACAAAACACAGTTCCGACCCGGGCGATTTTCCCCGAGAGTGCGCCTGTATATGGGATAAACGCAGTGCCTACCTCCTCCCTCGTGATTTCATCCATCTCCACAGGTTGTGCTGTAGTGGTTGGGCGGAGAGCAAGTTGAATCTGCCATTCTGAGTACGGATCTCCGTGCCGGCACGTTCACAGAAGCTCAGTCCGTCAGTTCACCTGATGATGGCGACATGTATGATCGCCGGAATATTGTGCCCGATGGACACTGTAGACCGGCAGTACACCCGTGGATATTTTGATTATCAAATACGCCGGGAGAAACTCAAGAATCACAACATACGATATCAATCATTCTGCTATTGACGGTTTTTATAAAAGTCTTTAGAGAATAGCGAAACCTCCCAGACAGGTGCGAGTTCGTGGTGGATGTGCCCAAGTGACATGCCTGTGGCGGTGGCGGCGCGTTCCTTGGGAGTCAGCGGCGGCTGTCGTATAAACTTCGAGTGTCGCTGACCTTTCCCTCTATCAGTTTTTGGGCTGGTTGAGGAATCCGGATCACTGTCAGATAATGAAGTGTGTTTCAATCGTCCATTAGAGCAAACAGCTTTCCACCCATACTATGTCCAATTGGACATACACGACCCACTTTATGTTCGTCTACAAACAGACGAAGATCCTCTACCATACGACCGTATGTCATATCAGGCGAATGTGCGCTATCTCCGTTATTCCGTGAGTCTACGGCAGTCACCTGTAATAAGGCTTGCTTGGATTACTCGAGCTAGGTTCGAAATCATCTAATATACGAAAAAAGTTGCATAATTTTACATTCCGGTTAATTTTGGAGGTTATAGCTTTGGAGACTGAATTCCAGTTCATTCTAGAGCCCATCAGCCCGTGCACTATTAACACAGGGGATCCAGAACTACGTTCCTCTTTGCTGTAAATCGAATGTGCGAGGCGAACAGATGTTGATCTGTAACGAATAAAACCTATGACAATTCGAACTCTGTCAGCTAATTACAGTATTAACTTACTACGCAATGTAAACTCGCTGTTCGCGGTATAGTGTCTTGTTCCTGCTACTGTAGTTGATTGCATTTTCTATATGTCGATACGCGTTCACACCAAGTGTGTTTTGATGATCGACGCTACCGATTGTCGTCTGCTGATCAGCTAAACCGGAAGCTATACATCTGCAAGTGTGTGATTTGGAGAAGACGGTCCGCCCCCGGTAGCTGAGTGGTCAGCGCGACAGACTGTCAGTCTTAAGGGCACGGGTTCAATTCCCGGCTGGGTCGGAGATTTTCTCCGATCAGGGACTGGGTGTTGTGTTGTCCTAATCATCATCATTTCATCCCCCTCGACGCGCAAGTCGCCGAAGTGGCGTCAAATCGAAAGACTTGCACCAGGCGAGCGGTCTACCTGAGGCTCTCGTCACGCGCCATTAATTATTATTATTTGGAGAAGACAACGATAGCCAGGCAACTATATGTAAACTATACAGGGTGTTACAAAAAGGTACGGCCAAACTTTCAGGAAACATTCCTCACACACAAAGAAAGAAAATATGTTATGTGGACATG
Organism: Schistocerca cancellata; assembly: GCF_023864275.1. Classification (NCBI taxonomy): domain Eukaryota; kingdom Metazoa; phylum Arthropoda; class Insecta; order Orthoptera; family Acrididae; genus Schistocerca; species Schistocerca cancellata. The sequence continues at coordinate 183,476,944 of NC_064626.1, forward strand.
TGTCCGGAAACGCTTACTTTCCATGTTATAGCTCATTTTATTCCTTCTCTTCAAATCAAATTAATCATGGAATGGAAACAGAACGTACCAGCGTGACTTCAAACACTTTGTTACAGGAAATGTTCAAAATGCCCTCCGTTAGCGAGGATACATGCATCCACCCTCCGTCGCATGGAATCCCTGATGTGCTGATGCAGCCCTGGAGAATGGCGTATTGTATCACACCCGTCCACAATACGAGCACGAAGAGTCTCTACATTTGGTACCGAGGTTGCGTAGACAAGAGCTTTCAAATGCCCCCATAAATGAAAGTCAAGAGGGTTGAGGTCAGGAGAGCGTGGAGGCCATGGAATTGGTCCGCCTCTACTAATCCATCGGTCACCGAATTTGTTGTTGAGAAGCGTACGAACACTTCGACTGAAATGTGTAGGAGCTCCATCGTGCATGAACCACATGTTGTGTCGTAATTGCAAAGCTACATGTTCTAACAGCACAGGTAGAGTATCCCGCATGAAATCATGATAACGTGCTCCTTTGAGCGTAGGTGGAAGAACATAGGGCCCAATCAAGACATCACCAACAATGCCTGCCTAAACGTTCACAGAAAATCTGTGTTGATGACGTGATTGCACAATTGCGTGCGGATTCTCGTCAGCCCACACATGTTGATTGTGAAAATTTACAATGTGATCACGTTGGAATGGAGCCTAATCCGTAAAGAGAACATTTGCACTGAAATAAGGATTGACACGTTGTTGGATGAACCATTCGCAGAAGTGTACCCGTGGAGGCCAATCAGCTGATGATAGCGCCTGCACACGCTGTACATGGTGCGGAAACAACTGGTTCTCCCGTAGCACTCTCCTACAGTGACGTGGTCAACGTTACCTTGTACAGCAGCAACTTCTCTGACGCTGACATAAGGGTTATCGTCAACTGCACGAAGAATTGCCTCGTCCATTGCAGGTGTCCTCGTCGTTCTAGGTCTTCCCCAGTCGCGAGTCATAGGCTGGAATGTTCCGTGCTCCCTAAGACGCCGATCAATTGCTTAGAACGTCTTCCTGTCGGGACACCATCGTTCTGGAAATCTGTCTCGATACAAACGTACCGCGCCACGGCTATTGCCCCGTGCTAATCCATACATCAAATGGGCATCTGCCAACTCCGCATTTGTAAACATTGCACTGACTGCAAAACCAAGTTCGTGATGAACACTAACCTGTTGATGCTACGTACTGATGTGCTTGATGCTAGTACTGTAGAGCAATGAGTCGCATGTCAACACAAGCACCGAAGTCAACATTACCTTCCTTCAATTGGGCCAACTAGCGGTGAATCGAGGAAGTACAGTACATACTGACGAAACTAAAATGAGCTCTAACATGGAAATTAAGCGTTTCCGGACACATGTCCACATAACATATTTTCTTTATTTGTGTGTGAGGAATGTTTCCTGAAAGTTTTACCGTACCTTTTTGTAACAACCTGTATATTACGGATCGGAGGGGGTCTTCGTCAGTCTTCGATGGCTCACCTGAGGATGGCTGGCAGTTGTCCAGTCGAAATATCGTGGATGGAAGCTACCGACGACCGGCTGCAAGCCCGAAATCTTTTTGAATATTTATTTCGCCTGGAAAATTTTAAATTTCCCACTAAAATGTGTTTCAGTCGGCAGTGAAGAATAACTTTAGCGCTAATGTTTGTATCCTTTTTTTTTTATTCGTACTGAAAATCTAGATCTTTTCAGTTTCGGGAGCTACTTCTTAAGTACTATGCCCGTTGGAGGTATCCATGAAAAGTTCCTAAACGTTAGAAACGCACAGACAGCAATAATTGCTGCTAAATGTTAGAGTGTATGGCTGGCTTGAAAGACAGGAAGAAGGGAAAGCAGAAAGCCTAGAAAGAGAGAATGTGTGTTGGCAAAATTGCTGGTTTAAGTGCAGCTGAACTGTGGCTTGCCAACACACTGGAATGCGTAATAACAACGAGGCAGCTGTTTCTGTTTCAGCGGCAGCAGCGCTGTTACACCGGACGCTGACATGGGCGGGCAGTCCACGTGTGGCTGGGTGCGAAGCTCGGCTGCCCGCAACCCACGCCAGCAGCGAAATCTGTCAATCGCGACGGCGCTTTCAGAGTTAATTAAACAGCCAAATTAGCGGCATAGCTGCGGCCGCCGCCCGGACGGCTCTAATTAAATTGTTTCAAGCAGATCAGCCAGCCCGGCCGTCCGCTGGCTGTCCACTGCGCGACGCCACACGTACCGTAACTTAATACCGGGGGTGGGCGCTGCTGAGCACTCTCGACACTGCACCACGGTGCTGCTCTGCCGGCTGTTCGGCGTCCAGAAGCTCACTGTACTAAATCCACTTTCCCCCGAAAATCAGTTGTTGTTAAAACACGACCAAAACGGCTTGTGTCAGCCCTAAAACGTACGTCCAAAATAGCCTACAGGTGCAAAAGTCGGTGTATTCACTTATGGCTGCAAAGCAAAACTGAGTGAATCAGTTGTGTGATTAAGTATAAGATTTCGATATACCCTTTGCAAGCACCATTATCTAAGAAGGTCTGAAGATACAAAACTATCTTTGTAGAAGTTATGTACACTACTGGCCATTAAAACTGCTATACCACGAATATGACGTGCTACAGACGCGAAATTTAACCGACAGGAAGAAGATGCTGTGTGTTGTGTACATAGTTCCGCTTAGTCAGCGCGTACACAACTTTCCCACTAGAGCGCGCCCCGCTAAGCACAACAGCGCAGCCGCAGCGCTCGTCCGTCTCCCCACTACGAGATGGCGCTGCCTTAGAGACGGACCAAATTCTGCTTCCGCCGATCCACGTATTAATATGTAACGCAGCCAGTGAGATTGCTGCTAACGTAGAACCTTTTCTCCTCGCGGTTCATACTCGCGCAGTGATACCTGAACGCGCGAGGTATTATAACGAGTGTACAGACCTCCGATTAGTCGGTCTGCATTAGTCTGCACCAATCTGGACCAGTCTGCATTAGTCTGTACCAGTCTATAGTCAAGTTTCAGTCTGCACCTAAGAAGATTATCATATTCCTGTACATAGCCATGAAGATAAATGTGTAGACACTTTGTCAAGTATCAGAGATATGTGAGAATAAGATTAACGGACCAAGACCAAAGGAACTTTATGCTTGTTATCATTTTAATAAATGTGTGTGAAAATTAATCAAGTTCTGTTTAAAGTTAGTCACCGTCAATCTGCTACTCTAGCGTGCAAGTGCCATTTCTATCATCTGACCTAACGGCAGAAGATAAACACGCCATGATAAGACCACGAGACATATTGCTGACACTCGCCTACCAAGTTAAATAATCTGATGGTGTGTGTACCAAAGGTCTTACAGAACGCACGGCACACTGTGATATGCAAATGATTAGCTTTTCAGAACATTCACACAGGGTTGGCGCCGGTGGCGACACCTACAACGTGCTGACATGAGGAAAGTTTCCACCCGATTTCTCATACATAAACAGCAGTTGATCGGCGTTACCTGGTGAAACGTTGTTGTGATGCCTCGTGTAAGGAGGAGAAATGCGTACCATCACGTTTCCGACTTTGATAAAGGTCGGATTGTAGCCTACCGCGATTGCGGTTTATCGTATCGCGACATGGCTCCTTGCGGTGCCCCAGATCCAATGACTGTTAGCAGAATATGGAATCGGTGGCTTCAGGAGAGTAATACGGAACGCCGTGCTGCATCCCAACGGCCACGTATCACTAGTAGTCGAGATGACAGGCATCTTTTCCGCATGGCTGTAACGGATCGTGCAGGATGAGTCAACAGATGGGGACGTTTGCTGGACAACAACCATCTGCACGAACAGTTCGACGACTTTTGCAGCATTATGGACTCGGAGACTACGGCTGCGGTTACCCTTGACGCTGCATCACAGACAGGAGCTCCTGCAATTGTGTACTCAACGACGAACCTGGGTGCACGAATGGCAAAACGTCATTTTTTCTGATGAATCCAGGTTCTGTTTACAGCATCATGTTGGTCGCATTCGTGTTTGGCGACATCGCGGTGAAAGCACATTCGAAGCGTGTATTCGTCATCGCCATACCGGCGTGATGATATAGCGTGCCACTGGTTAGACGTCTCGGTCACGTCTTGTTCGCACTGACGGCACTTTGAACAGTGGACGTTAAATTTCAGATATGTTACGACCCGTGGCTCTACCCTTCATTCGATTCCTGCGAAAACCTACTTTTCTGCAGGATAATGCACGATCGCATGTTGCAGGTCCTGTACGGGCCTTTCTGGATGCAGAAAATGTTCGACTGCTGCCCTGGCCAACACATTCTTCAGATCTCTCACCAATTGAAAACGTCTGGTCAATGGTGGCCGAGCAACTGGCTCGTCACAATACGCCAGTCACTACTCTTGATGAACTGTGGTATCGTTTTGAAGCTACATGGTCAGTTGTACCTGTATACGCCATCTAAGCTCTGTTTGACTCAATGCCCAGGCGTATCAAGGCCGTTATTACGGCCAGAGGTGGTTGTTCTGGGTACTAATTTCTCAGGATCTATGCACCCAAATTGCGTGAAAATGTAATCACATGTCAGTTCTAGTATTATATATTTGTCCAATGAATACCCGTTTACCATCTGCATTTCCTCTTGGTGTAGCAATTTTAATGGCCAGTAGTGTATTTTGCCTGTACAATGCTCTTTACCCAGCTTATTACTTTATGGACGTTAGTTCTGAGCCTATGTATGGCAGTTTCGTCAAGTTGTTCCTACTGCATGCTACCGTGAAACAGGAACAGTAGAACGACAGCTGTGACGTAGCCATATTGGCGCGTTTTTATTAGCTTGTCTTGTTTGTGAGTGCATGGAGAACGTTTGTGGAGTTTTTGTTGGATAAAATATCAAGATGCTTTATCATATCCTACTTAATCATAGTTGCGGGCTACCGTGGCACTGAACAATTGTCACGTCGCAGTAGCCCATGACGTGCAGTTCTTGTACTTTGGGGGCTGCGTCTTGGGTAGCGAGTGTCTTGCACTGGCGTATCCGCCCGCGCACTTCACACATGCCTCGGGGAACGCACAGTCATCTGCCACATGTTTCACTCCTGGGCAGCGGAAACACTAGGCGGCACCTTTTGTTCCACAGTAACATGTGTGTCGGCCACCATCTTCGCCGAAAAGACATTCTTCTTCTCATGGTTATTATTGGTGATTACTGGGAGCGGAGATGACTCTCCATGCGTCTGGTCGTGTGACTATGGCCTTCCGTGGGGTAGGCCGTTCGCCAGGTGCTAGTCTTTCTATTTGACGCCACTTCGCTGACTTGCGCGTCAATGGGGATGAAATAATGATGATTAGGACAACACAATACCCAGTCCCTGAGCGGAGAAAATCTTCGACCCAGCCGGGAATAGAACCCGGGCCCTTAGGATTGACATTCTTTCGCGCTGACCACTCAGCTCCCGGAGGCGGGCTCCCTGCGTCTGGTTGGATTTTATGTCAAATGTAGTCATGAAATCGTTTTCGTTTGTCCATTATATAAGTATTAAGGTGTCTTTTTACACATATGTTACGATAACATATGTAGATCCATCTCTCGGTGAACCCAAATTATTGTGGGTAATAACCAGTGAAAGGAAAGACGAATATTTCAGGAATTGCCAGAAACACACTCCTTAGGTAAACATAAATCGGTGATGAAAAATAATTTCGAATGTCTACCATTCGAAGGAAGCAAAGAGGTTTTTGCGTTTCCTGACAAAAATTTTCTGGTGCGCTTACTGCAGTTTGCTTCTGGACGCCTCTTACAAACTGTTATGACGAGACGAAACTACAATCGTCTGGCCATAACCGAGGGTTCCTATATTGCTCTAGGAAGTAGATCACCTGAAACACAGCAGAAGAACTATTAGTTCTCTTTATTACATGTATGACAATAGAGATTTACTTAACTTGATATAATTCTTTGCCACAGCAGTGCTTGATAATCTGCTACTGTCATGGACTATTAAAGCATCACTTAAGGCACTAATTAACAAACTGTTCTCTTGAAGTACAATGTTGAACATTTACAAAAGCACCCTTCCATCTGAGACTTGACTCTTTAGTCCTACTCAGTGATGCTGACTGCTTCATCTGAGGTCTCGAACTGGTGCAGAGCACTTCGACGCTCGACGTTGACCTCAGGGCGAGGGTACTGCTGTGCTGAGAGAGAGAAGCCACTTCCTCAACCTCTCACTCTCGTCGTTGCGGGTTGCAGCGAGGCATCGCTAATGTCTGTGCTATCCATGTACTTTGCCGACTGTGTTTGGGCACCGCAATCTTCTGATGATAGCACACGAACCACTGTGAAATGAATGGTAGAGGGTACTGAAAAGCATGTTGCGATCTCTTCATGCTCCAGTCGCGTATGGAGCACGGGAAAACTGATTGCTTAAATGTCTGTGCATTGTGCTACGAGTAATCTTGTATTTACGTCCCATCCGGGAGTGATACGTAGGGTTTTGTGGTACATTCTCTGATTCCTCGCTTAAAGCTCGTTCTTGAAATTTTGTACAGCTTTCACGAAATAATTGGTATCTATGTTCTAGCGTTTGCCAGATCAGTGTCTTTAGCATCTTCGTGGTGTTTTCTCGTGGACCACACATACGTGCGAAGATTCATGCTGCCCTTGTTTGCATACGTCTAATATCTCCTGTCACTTGTCTTCAATATAGATCCCACAACCTTCAGCAACATTATAAGATTTGACACACAAGTGTGAACAGTCTCCTGGTACAATACTTTTCCCTACTACTTGGCCGCGGTTTATGCAGTGTACACTTGTATATTTATGTACATTTAAAACAAGTTGACAGTATCTGCAACACTATGAAATCAAATAAATATCTACCTTGATATTCGTGTAGTTTTTTCAGACAGCACTTCGTTATAGCCTTCAGCCTGTGCACCTGTGAGAACATATGGTGACATGAACAGCCACGAGTCTGTTGGATTGTAACTACAATGCATTGAGGATGGCTATTTATAGCCGAAATCTAGATTTGCAAGTACAATAGAAAGTAATGGAATTGCGACTCACTGCTATGTGCCTCGCCTTCCATACAATCTACAATCGCTGTGCACAACGGTTCGTGATGGAATCATAATTGGTTAATAGTCAATTACATAATCTACAAAATCCTCATGTTTCTGTAAATATTGTCTGTCAGACCATTATTGTACACATGGACCGCAAGAGGACCTATACACTTCTCTGCATAACGACTGAATTACTTTTGAATCAGTTGATGACTCTGTATCTTTTATCTAAGATGCAGAGTCATCAACTGATTTAAAAGTAACATCAGTCGTTACCCAGAGTAAAAGTCCCTTGTTCTCTTTTTCAATAAATTACTAGTCCAGTTTCCTTTTCTAACCCATATGACCTTGCGTTCGGTAATAAACGTTGGGGTAGTATCCAGGCAAGTGCTTTTCGGCAGGCTAGTTTGGATTGGATCGATTTGGTGGAAGAGATCAAACAGCGAGTTCATCGGTCTCGTCGGATTAGGGAAGGATGGGGAAGGAAGTCGGCTGGGCCCTTTGAAAGAAACCATCCCGGCATTTGCCTGAAGTGATTTAGGGAAATCACGGAAAACCTCAATCAGGATGGCCAGATTGAACCGTCGTCCTGCCGGATGCGAGTCCAGTGTGCTGACCACTGCGCCACCTGATTCTTGATCTATGGCATTCAGGATGTCATGTTAGTAAAGCACAAAATAACTTTAGAATGACAGTAGTTTTACGAATCTATGCTGGTTGCTATGACGGGAGTCACTCTCTTCGAGATATCTCCTTAAGCTCAGAATATGTTCTTACATTCCACACTCAAGCTACAGTCAATCGAACTGCATGGTAGTTTTATGGATCACTTGTGCACCCTTCTAGAAAGATGAGACCTGCACTTTCTTCAAATTATTGGACACTATTTTTTGTTTGAGGTATTGTGGTTAAGAGAGGGGCCAACTCATCCTAAAATTCGTTAGATAATCTGATAGGGATACCATTTGGTTATGGAGCATTCTCCTCTTTTGTCGATTTCAGCTTTTTCTCAACGTCTCTGACACTAATATCTATATCACTCATACTTTCAGTGGTACTATAAATAAATCGTAGCAAACAGTCCCAGGTTTTGCTTCGTAAAAGGTCATTCTGGTTTCATAGTGCCTAGACACTAACTCTGATACCACTAAGAGCATTTATATGTGATCAGAATATATTTCTGAGCATGTACGTGTGTGAAACGGCACAAAATAGACACAAGCAGGCAACCTGGAAGGTGCAGGAGAGGGGAAGATGAACAATTACAAAGTACTGCACATAAAAGGAACTGTGGTTTGTTTGATGTCGCTGTTCTTGTGTTGCGTCATTTGCAAGAATACGGTCTGCAATGCTCAGGGGATATACGTCATCTAGAGATAACAAGTAGCAAGGATCCACTGCGTAGTAGCTGTATGATATTCCAACATACCCCAGCTGCTTGTTGAACAATGAAAGTTACTTGTTAAGAAAGACGAGTCTAGGAAGTCTCGCTTTTGACGAGGGCCACACAACACACTATGAACATTTGTGACGTATTGTGAAGCTGTATTCAGGAATTCACAGGGAGCAATTTATTTACGATCCAAGCCAGACTACTCCGAAGTGTGCCAAGTAGCTGCACTCTAACACAAAAAATTGCGATTCAGTAACTCGTTGCACCACTTCTGGCTCTTATGCAAGCAGTTATTCGGCGTAGCACTCATTGATGGAGCTGTTGGATGGACTCCTGAGTGATATAATGATAAATTTTGTCCAGTTGGGGAAATGATCGTCAAAATCCCGAGATGGTTGCAGGCGCTGCCCGTAATGACCAAACGTTCTCAGCTGGGGAGAGATGTGGCGTTGTTGGTGGCCAAGGTAAGGTTTGCCGAATACGAAGACAAGTAGCACAAATTCTGAGTGCAGGCGGGCATTATCTTGGTTAAATGTAAGCCCAGGATGGCTTGCCACGAAGGGCTACGAGACGAGATTCACAAAAAGGGACTGAGCTCAAAGCGCCCATTATACCGGCTACCACTGACCTTTCTACACCAACAAGCTCCTTGGCAGTGATGTCGGGCACCTCATTGACTGGAGTAGAAATGTCTTCAGTGATGAGTCCCTCTTCAAACTGCAACCCGATGACCAGTGGAGACTGCCCAGGCGGGGTATCAAACTGACTGTCACCCGCCATGTGGCCTGACAATCAGTAGTGACGGTCTGGGGTGGCATTTCATTTTACAACAGGACCCCTTTGGTTGTCAAAAGGGGCACCATTACAGCGCGGTGCGTCGACGATATTCTACGCACCGTTTCGGTAGCTTTCATGGCTCACAGACCTGGGCTTATATTTCACCAAGATAATGCCGGCCCACATACGGTGAGAGTTTCTGCTGCTTGTATTCATGCTTTCCAAACCCTATTTTGGCCAGTGACGTCGTCGAATCTCTCCACAATTGAAAATATTTGGATTATAGACAGGGCCGTCGAATCAGCTAGTAGCTTTGACTGTCTAATTCGACAGTTAGACAGAATTTGGCTCTATATCCCTGAGGAGTACATCCAACACCTCTATCAGTCAATGCCAAACCGAATAACTGTTGTGTAAAAGTCAGGCACGGACCAGCGCCTTATTGACTTGCTCAATATGTGAAGCTCTTTATACTGAATAAATCGTCCAATTTTTATGAAATTATACTCATTTATTTCTCTGCATGTGTGTATTGTATCTACTGATATCCTTCCCATTCGGATAATTATTTCGTGGTGCGTCTTTTTTTTTGGGGGGGGGGGAGGGTTGGGTTGTTTGGGGGAAGAGACCAAACGGCGGGGTCATAGGTCTCATCGGATTAGGGAAGGACGGGGAAGGAAGTCGGCAGCGCCCTTTCAAAGGAATCATCCCGGCATTTGCGTGGAGCGATTTAGGAAAATCACGGAAAACCTAAATCAGGATGGCCGGACGCGGGATTGAACCGTCGTCCTCCCGAATGCGAGTCCAGTGTGCTAACCACTGCGCCACCTCGCTCGGTCTCCTTTTTTGTGTTAGTGTGTATGTAATTCCCTTCTTTAACTCAAAATACACGTTATAAATGCATTGTTATATATGTGCAGTTCCCTGTTTGCATTTTTCTCGCCTGTAACTGATTTGGAATTCCATACATTAAATCATTTGTTGATTACCATCGCCGGCCGCTGTGGCCGAGCGGTTCTAGGCGCTTCAGTCCGGAACAGCGCTGCTTCTACGGTCGCAGGTTCGAATCCTGCCTCGGGCATGGATGTGTGTGATGTTCTCTTACGTAGCCGGCCGCTGTGGGGAACCGGTTCTAGGGAACTTCAGTCCGGAACCGCGCGACTGCTACGGTGTTAAAAAGTAAGGAATGAGTTGGTCTTGCGCAAAATCGGAGAGGGAAGGAATATGTGGAAAACACTGATAATGAGATGGCACAGGATTATAGGACATCTGTTAAGACAGCGGGGAATTACTACCACGGTACTAGATGGAGCTGTAGAGGACAGGCGTCCGGCGTGACCGAGCGGTTCTAGGCGCAACAGTCTGGGTTCGAATCCTGCTTCGGGCATGGATGTGTGTGATGTCCTTAGGTTAGTTAGGTTTAAGTAGTTCTAAGTCCAGGGGACTGATGACCTCAGACGTTAAGTCCCATAGTGCTCAGAGCCGTTTGAACCATTTGATTACCAACAACAGTCCATCACCCAACAGTAAAAACGGCTAATAGTACAGGAGGGTCACAACATTATTGTCTAGAAGCTGCAGGACGGCAAGGCTTGCCACCACGACCCAACTACTTCAGTTCTTCGAAGGACGACAGCAGATTACATTAAACCGGTTTTCACCAAGCTAACAGCATGAATTTGCTGCGTGGACGTGTTTTCACCCACCTACTTGTCAGTTACCAAGATTTTCGTCGGTTCTAAGGCGGTGACGAGATATAACTGTGTAAGAACGTCGCAAGTATTGGGATAGAGAATTCATCGTCGTGCTCATGAAAAAAAATGTTCATTATTTACCGGAGTGATCTGGTTAATTTATTTTCCAAATGAGGAAAATAAACCACTCGTCTCTTGAAATACCAGTTTGCTGCGTCACTGGTGCAGAGTTAGAACGAAAGTAGACCACCGCTTACGTTGTGTTTCGCAATTTCCGCAATTCTTGCAAGAGCGTCCGTTGCACAGAATGCGGACTAGTGGTACCTGGAGCAGTGCTACTGCGGTTGCCTCTCGTATACAGTCCCCTTGGATCTAATGGTGCGGCACACGTGCACGGAGCTGCTGGAAAATTTTATGCTTTGCGTTACTGCCCGTATTTATTCTGAAAGGTAGCCCAGAAGAGGTAAAATGAAATAAAAGCAAAGATCCTCGCTGTGCCTCGCACAGCAGTAATATTGCCGTGCACCTAGTACGAGCGGAATAGCACTATTCCCTCGTAGCTGCCTTGATATGCTGCTGCACTTCAGTACGACTGCTTTGTTTTTTGTTCTAGAACATGAGCCTTACTGCAGATGCGACCGTAACAATTTGCCGTTTTGACAGAATACGTATAGAAGAATCAGTTTTTGATGTCCTGTCATTTCCACGGCGTGTGCGAAATAAAGCATCTCTCCAAATAATACGTATATTCTATCATATAAAAACCACATTTCATTTAAAATCAAAATATATTTTCCAAAATTACGATAACTGCAATAATTTAAATATTACAAACTACGCTACCTGAAAAAAGGGGTGAAACACCCAGAAGGCATGGTCGAACGTTGACGTACATTCGCTCTCGTACATACCATCGGCGCGTTGTAAATGATGGCAGATGAAATTCTCTGTGACAAGTAAAAGTCCATCGCTGTTGTTCGTTCTTCATGTTGTTACCAGGCCAGTAGATGTGATATAAAATTACATAAACTGTGACTTTGATCGCCGGCCGTTGTGGCCCACCGGTTCTAGGCGCTTCAGTCTGGAACCGCGCGACCGTACGGTGGCAGGTTCGAATCCTGCCTCGGGCATGGATGCGTGTGATGTCTTTAGGTTAGTTACGTTTAATTAGTTGTAAAATCTGGGGGACTGATGACCTCCGATGTTAAGTCCCGTAGTGCTCAGAGCCATTTGAACCATTTTTGATTTTGATCTCGTTGACTAGGGGACTATAACTACGAGGGTTGCCCAGAAACTAATGCATCACATTTTCATCTCAGCCGAAAACAATGCTAAGAAAGCGAATTTGAAATCTCCTGAGTGAGTGCTCCAAGTTTCCGTCACTTCCGACAGACAGCGTAGCTGCAGGACAATTTCAAAATGGTGTCTGTAAGTGATATACGTTACAAGCAACGTGCCGTCATTGAATTTCTCGCTGCAGAGAAATGAGCTATGGGGAATGTCCACAAACTCTTCTGCAAAGTCTCTAGAACATCTGCTGTCGACAGAAGTAAGTTAGTCGCACGGAAGGAGAGGTCATTAGAAGGTGGTTCGTAGGAGCTCCGCGATTTGCAGCGATCGGGGAGACCATCCACGGCTGTCACACCTGACACGTTTCAGCGAGCTGATGATGTCATTCGCGAGGACAGACGCATTACTACTCGGCAGTGACTGTCCATCTGTCAGTCAGCAACGGGAGTGTGGATGCAATTAACCGCACTCTTGGACATTCAAAAGTGTGTGCAAGGTGGGTCCCACGGTGTCTAGCGATGGATCACAAATCACACAGAAGGAACATTTGTCTTGGTCTGTTGCAACGTTTTGAAGCTGAGGGGGCCTTCTTGTCCCAGATTGTGACAGGTGATGAAATTCAGTTTCAACAATTTTGACAGTCAATGGAATGGGGCCATTCCCAGTCCCCACAGAAGAAAAATTTCAAAGCAACTGCTTCCGCCGGTAAGGTCATGATCACCGTGTTCTGAGACTGTGAATGTGCGACTCTCATTGATGTGATGCCAAGAGGCTGTACAATTACTTCAGAAGCATATGTCACTCTCGAACATTAACAATTGTCAAAACGCGTTTCCGGAGACTTCGGCACCACAGCAACCTGTAATGTCCCCACAGAAAATACCCTCTACCACGCACCAATTAATCATTTTCAATCAAACCATCCACATTCATTCACTTTGGAAAAGTTATCTGATCTGATTTTCTCGTAATATATGCGGCGACAGCTCGACGACGCCAAAGTATTTTCTAGTGCGTTTATTCTTTGAAATAACAGAGATGCATATATGCATTCTCCATGGTTGTTAAGAGTGGTAACTAGGACAGCTTCTGGAGTATCCGTTGAGGGATTGACGTGTTTCTGAGAGATACTTATTCTGCTTTTCTTATCGCTAAAGCGAGCCAATTAACATTTGTGCCGCTAGCGGTTTGTTTGAAGAGAAAGAGACTGTAAACGGAAAATAATTAAGGCGTGGAATCACCGGAGATCTGGACATGTAATGGAGATGGATTTAATACACAATTTCCTCCATAAATAAGGTTTGTGATTTTTTTGCTCTGGAGTGAATGAACGAATGAGTTTTTTCTGAATCATTTGATGATCCCGTTGGCCCTGTAATTAGTGGGAAAGTTTCAGCTGTGTCGAAGAGAGCCTGCAATCACTGAGTCTGTGTTAAATCGTCCAAAAAGGCTTCGTACACATCTGGAATTTGCAATCTTTCGTAAAAGGAACAAATTGTCCAAACGATTGATTCTCCCGACTGACTGCAGTGTTTAACAATAATAATAAATGTAAAGATCTCTTACAGCAAGCCAGCCGCTGATTACCAAGACGAAGGACTCCACCAAAGATCCTATTTGGCTGATTTTTTTACCTCTATACACGTAATGAAATCTTATATTAAAAACTATACATAGATAAAGGAGAGAAAGAGAGAGAGAGAGCGAATGAAAGTAGAGATAATACTAATAATCCTCCATTAGTCTAATTTTTCGCCTGTCTTATCACGGATCAGTGAAGAACTGGGAGAGCCTTACTTTACTGTATAGACTTATGTGTGAAGGTGAGGGGATCTTAAAGACAACAAATGCACGTCTATACGGACAAGACATTACACAGAGATAGCGACTAGCTGCATTGATCATCTATTCTTAGATAAAGAGATGACAACTTATTATCCGAACATTTAAAAAATGTTAAAATGGCGACCGTGACAGGACACGTTTTTGGACGTTGCTAAAATAATTTTGTTCTCTGTTTCATGTCAACTACGACGAGCTAACCTAATTGACGCTTGGAAAAGAGAGGAAAGACTCGCAGGTGATATAATTGGATCTACAAATAAAGCCGAAAAACAGCATGCTCTGCACAGAGTAAAGACCAGATCTATATTTTTATTGTTAAAGCTTGTTAGTACAGTTGAAGTATACGCTTTTATGTTTAATGCTATTTGATATTTGAATATTGATTAATTGTGTTCATGTTAGATATAGTAGGTGTTTTGATTGACCTGTCCCAGTTGCATTTATCTGTATATGTACATTAAGAAAGTAGACACAGAAGTACTCTTGTGAGAACGGAGTTACATATAGTGACAGTAGAAGGGAGTTATATATATATAGTGACAGTAAAACATTTATATGGTTTTAACTAGGTCAATGTTTAGGATGAGTCAAGCAGAGCAAAGCAGCACGCATCAGCCTTCAGCTGTTACCACTGATAATAATGAAGCAGTAAGAAGTGTTGTAGGACCGATGGCTAAAGACAGCGCAACAGAACGCACTGTAGACACGGCTGGAGGTGTAACAGCAAGTACGCAGCAGGGATTAGATCAATTGGTAATTATCATGAGACAGATGCAGATGATAACCGAGAGCATGAATACTCTGAAAACCGACATTAACGCGAAATTAGCCTCAGTTACTCAAAAAAAATGGTTCAAATGGCTCTGAGCACTATGGGACTCAACTGCTGTGGTCATAAGTCCCCTAGAACTTAGATCTACTTAAACCTAACTAACCTAAGGACAGCAAACAACACCCAGCCATCACGAGGCAGAGAAAATCCCTGACCCCGCCGGGAATCGAACCCGGGCGTGAGAAGCGAGAACGCTACCGCACGACCACGAGATGCGGGCGGCCTCAGTTACTGAAGGGCAGGAAAATCTGAAAACCGATATTAAAGCACAATTAGTGACAGTCACTCAAACTCAAGAAGAGATGAAATTAGTCCAGATTGAGATTAAGCAGCAGTTACAAGACAGTTTTTCCGAATTAGAGCAGCGGATAGAGGCGAATACCAAGGAACTCAAAGATCAGGCCGAAGAGACGGAACGAAAATTAACTGCACAAATAGAATTGGTGAAAGCACAATGTGAGGAATCTACTCACCGCGTACGTGTCGAAATGAAGGAGTATATGGCTATTAAGATAGATACTGGACGGGAACAAGTGGAAATGGTTCCGCAATTAGTACAAAAGCAAGACGCCATGTCATGTGCAATTGCGCAACTTCCTGAATTGGCACGTACACAGGAAAGCGTTGAACATCTGACAGAGCGTCAAGACGTTATAGACCACCAAATTAACGTATTAACGGGTAAATTATCCGAAATCACATTAGAAAACAAAAGGCTAATGTGTGAAAACGTTGAGCAAAATGTTAAGGCAGCATTCCAGAGTTTATCTGGCAAACAGGAAGAGAATTTGTTTGCGAAAGGACTTGAGGAGGTGCGACAGCAGTTAGGTGCTGATTTGGAGCATGGGAAACAAACGATAGAAGAGTCGATGCGCGCTTCACAACAAAGCTCAGAACAAATGCATACAGGGCAGCAGCAGAAGTTGGCAGCGACTATAGAGCCAGTTACTGCCCATTCGCACACAATACCGACTTGTGTAAGTAATTCAAACATTAAATTGCCACAAGCTGGTTGTTCGCGTGAATTCTTATCTAACGGAGATTGCGAAAGCCTTTGACATGCTGAAGAAAAAATGATAAAGCATCGGCAATTCCAGATTTTTAACTCTGACAAAAGGGGGGTCCATCCAATTGTTTTTATTCGAAGTTTCAGAGGAGTGCTACCCAGAAATTGGTCGGAGTGGCAGAAATCAGTTTTGTTACAGGATATATACAAGGTTCGGGGGCGATATGGACCTCGGACATGACTTCTGTTTGCCTGACATGACGATTTTGAGAAGGCGTTTTTAGCAAAGTTCTGGTTAGAAGGTGTATAGGAACGCCTAAGGCAGGAGGTGCTCTACCCAGAGCCTTTCTCCTTTTCGAAAGGAAGCCTTAGAAGGTATTTCGAAAAATATATAAATGAAACGAGATACTGGGACAGACCTATGCCCTTGCCAGACATAATAAACATACTTAAGGCAAGACTACGAACTAGCATCCGGAATCAATTAATCTACGGCAACGATAAAGACTTGGAGTCGTTCCTCACGACGTTAGACCATATAGATATTATCGAAGAGAACAACCAGAAAGCCCGTGACAACAGATTCCAATATAGGGCGATAGAACCTCCACCAAACGGTAGGCAAGGTGGAAGTATGGGTTATACCAATGGCGATCAATCGACACTTAGAAGAAATGAACAGAGTTCGTTAAATAATGGAGGAACCCCTCAAAATCTCAATAGTAATCCCGGCAATGGTCTTGCGAGGGGCTATTCAAGGAACAACAGGAACGGGAAAAGATACAACCCCGTGTGGGGGAGCGAAAGAAATTTCAGACTCCAAGCCTGGTATAATAACAATAATAGAAAGTGGATTCAACCGGGAGGAATCAATTCAAATAGCCAACATCAATGGGGACGGACATCGACGAATCAACCGGTAATTACCGAAGTGACGGATGATGTCAACCAGCAGACAAATCAAAATCCAACAAACTTGTAAGGACCCACTCGTGCCCCGGAGGAGCGGTCAACAATTGGTTGAGGGGCAACAGGATATGTGTACCCATGCTAACGTATAATGATGGACGATTACTGGCAGATGAACTGACCGAGGACTTAGAACCACAAGATGAGGATAAGGAACAGGTGGCAGCAGCCGAAGTGCAAGTCATTATGGAGACCGTGGCGGTTTTAGACACAGCTGCAACCACAAATGTTATTTCGGAGGCACTATTCAACAGGATCAGAAATATAAGACGAATACCAGTATTTCCAGTTCAGAATTGCAGAATAATAGCCTCCGTTGGGGCTCTATCGGCTAATGTAAAGGTGCAGTCACTGCTTGGTGAGGAATTCGGAAATGTAGCAATATTAAGCACATTCCTTGTTGTGAAAAATTTGGTGGTAGATTGCATTATCGGAGTAGATACCCTACGTCAATACGGATGCAGAATAGATTTTAAAACAGGAAAAATTTGGTTGAATGTTAATAAACAAGAAATTGAGTTGGAGTTGTTGAAAAAAAAAAGCCTTACGAGAAAATATAATCGTGGGATCAGTGTGCAAGTAATCAGGACGGCCCAAAATTCTAAAGAGCACGTAATTAATGAGTTCCAAGTCAAAGAGGATTTCGGTCAATTAGTGTTTGAAAAGTTAAATGAATCCGACTGCATTATTGAAGATCAGAAGAAGCAGCTCAATGAATTATTATTAACGTATGAAAACGTTTTTGATGAAAGACCAGGAGTTATTAAGGGATACATATGCCATCTCTACGTTAAGCCGCACGAAACGTATTGTAGAACTTTCTATCCTGTTCCCTGGAGGTTAAAGGCTCAAGTTCAGAAGGAAATAGATCGCATGTTGAAATGGAGTTTGATTGAACCCTCTCAAGCCCATACTGCTCCCCATGCGTGGGCAAATTATGTGGAAGAATTTGAACAGGTATACAACAACTTGCCCCACTCCTCCACTGCTCCACTGGTTATACACCTCATGAATTGATGTTCGAGGCAAAAGAAGAAAACTTCTGGACTGAACATATGCTCAAAATTCAGGAGACTGAGATGCCTTGGGAAGAAAAAATAAGACAAGCCATCATAAACATGACGCAAAAGGCTGATCAGAGAAAACAACAATATGACAAATTAATCAAGAGGGTACAGGCGTACCACGTCGGAGAGAAGGTACTAGTCAAAAGACAAACCAAATCATCCTTAATAAAGAAAAGTATAAAGAAATGGGAGTTATTATATACTGGCCCACACATCATTCTACAAATTCGGAACCCTGGGGCTTATCTGCTAGCATACCCGGGATCTAACAAAATTAAAGGGTTATTTTCCCATAACGACTTGAAAAAATTTAATGAAGATTAGAAGATAGGGAGGAATGGTGTTGCGAGTGACAGAGATGAACTCTCGTAAAAACATAACAATAAACTGTGTGTGTTCAGTGTTAGAAAACTTTAAACTGAAATAATTAATCAGTGACACAGATTGTAGAAATAGTGACTAACTATTACTATCGAGTGCTGCAAAGAAGATAGTGGAGATAGGCTTCACCTGTGTTTGGGTAAACATAGAACTTTAGCATTGCTAATGTCATCAAGAATTATAAAGGATCTGAATGACCTTCAAGAAGAAAGAAATACACTCCTGGAAATGGAAAAAAGAACACATTGACACCGGTGTGTCAGACCCACCATACTTGCTCCGGACACTGCGAGAGGGCTGTACAAGCAATGATCACACGCACGGCACAGCGGACACACCAGGAACCGCGGTGTTGGCCGTCGAATGGCGCTAGCTGCGCAGCATTTGTGCACCGCCGCCGTTAGTGTCAGCCAGTTTGCCGTGGCATACGGAGCTCCATCGCAGTCTTTAACACTGGTAGCATGCCGCGACAGCGTGGACGTGAACCGTATGTGCAGTTGACGGACTTTGAGCGAGGGCGTACAGTGGGCATGCGGGAGGCCGGGTGGACGTACCGCCGAATTGCTCAACACGTGGGGCGTGAGGTCTCCACAGTACATCGATGTTGTCGCCAGTGGTCGGCGGAAGGTAGACGTGCCCGTCGACCTGGGACCGGACCGCAGTGACGCACGGATGCACGCCAAGACCGTAGGATCCTACGCAGTGCCGTAGGGGACCGCACCGCCACTTCCCAGCAAATTAGGGACACTGTTGCTCCTGGGGTATCGGCGAGGACCATTCGCAACCATCTCCATGAAGCTGGGCTACGGTCCCGCACACCGTTAGGCCGTCTTCAGCTCACGCCCCAACATCGTGCAGCCCGCCTCCAGTGGTGTCGCGACAGGCGTGAATGGAGGGACGAATGGAGACGTGTCGTCTTCAGCGATGAGAGTCGCTTCTGCCTTGGTGCCAATGATGGTCGTATGCGTGTTTGGCGCCGTGCAGGTGAGCGCCACAATCAGGACTGCATACGACCGAGGCACACAGGGCCAACACCCGGCATCATGGTGTGGGGAGCGATCTCCTACACTGGCCGTACACCACTGGTGATCGTCGAGGGGACACTGAATAGTGCACGGTACATCCAAACCGTCATCGAACCCATCGTTCTACCTGTTCCAACAGGACAATGCATGTCCGCATGTATCCCGTGCCACCCAACGTGCTCTAGAAGGTGTAAGTCAACTACCCTGGCCAGCAAGATCTCCGGATCTGTCCCCCATTGAGCATGTTTGGGACTGGATGAAGCGTCGTCTCACGCGGTCTGCACGTCCAGCACGAACGCTGGTCCAACTGAGGCGCCAGGTGGAAATGGCATGGCAAGCCGTTCCACAGGACTACATCCAGCATCTCTACGATCGTCTCCATGGGAGAATAGCAGCCTGCATTGCTGCGAAAGGTGGATATACACTGTACTAGTGCCGACATTGTGCATGCTCTGTTGCCTGTGTCTATGTGCCTGTGGTTCTGTCAGTGTGATCATGTGATGTATCTGACCCCAGGAATGTGTCAATAAAGTTTCCCCTTCCTGGGACAATGAATTCACGGTGTTCTTATTTCAATTTCCAGGAGTGTATAAGTCGGAAGAGACGCTCCCTGTGATCCTGTCTCATTGTTTGAATTATTATTTTCTAACCTGCTTTGTTCAAAGCCATACATTTTGTTTGTCTGCCATGACTTCGAGGTCTGTCTCAGGTAATAAACTGACATTAAGATGCTCTGATCCACAGCCTCTCGCAAAAAACTAGACATCGCATGGTGTAAATCATTTTGGTACTGCGGCTACCATAACACGTGACATACGGTGGATGATTTTAAATAAAAAACAGTTACAACATAAGGAAAACATAAGGAAACTAGAAGAGCTTGGATGTGTTGTGGAGAGTTTCCAAACTGATGCCTGTGAGTAATTGCCGACCTCTACATTTAAACTCATCTGTCATAGTGACAGAGTACATGATGGATCTGTGTTCCTTTTCGACTGATTCCTCATATTGCACTCATGTACTCGATCACTGTTTCCCTTCTATCATTGCAAATGTAGATAGATGACTGCTGAGTACATCTATTCAGGGAATTCTCGAACACATAAATCATCAAAGTACACCAGACAGCACTCTACATATTTCTAACACCGCGAGCACAGTGCTTAATTTACGGTCTATCTCTCTACATACGAGAGTCACAGAGCATTCTCGCTCTCTTAGGGTAAAATTAAAGACCTTCATCACAATGTTATTGACCAACTCGCCCTGCAGCACTGTTACCAAATCATCTGCAACCGATCACAAGAAGACCGGTACACTCCACGTCTCGCGAATGCATGGAGCTTTCCGAGTCCTCACCCATACAAGTGCACGAGATTTCTCTAGATGCGCCCATGTCGAGGATCTTCCCACTCCTTATCGATGTATAGTAACAGATTTCAAAGTGTCGTTATGCAATAGGAGACGGTTAAGAAGAACAAGAAACGAATGATTTTTTTGCGTGATAGAGCTCAAGACGGATGGAGTTCAACGCATTTTTACGTAAATCAACCAAGCTATCCACTCTAAAGTATTGTACTAGAGTCTAAGATCGGTACCTGGAAGGTATTGGAAAGAAAGAACATAAACACACGCACTCCTAAGGCTACAACGTTCTGCACTTAAAACGGGTTGTAATGTTAGATGGCTTGCATTTCCATCCTACCAGTCGGATGGAATGTAGCGCTGTTAATTCTGCAGATTTCGCGTCTTTATTTAGTTGAGAGAAGATCGATTGTGGTGTGTGCATCTAGCATGTGGAGGACACGTTTGCCTGTTCTCTAGACATTTGCCTGTTCTTTAGACATGAGAAAGATCTTAGTTGGCCTTGTAAATTATAAGGTTGATTGATCTTTGGAATTATGTTGCGGGATCGATCGGTAGAACACTGCTGTGTGCTTGATATATAGAAGTACAGCGAAAATGGTATAATATTATGGCAAACGATGCGGAAATACTTGTGTTCGTATAATCTCAGAGTCTGGAGATGGTTGTAGAAACGCAAGCAAGCACCCAAGTTCAGACCAGAAACTGTAGCGCGTTTGTTCTGATGTGTTGGCAAATGCGCCAACACCTTGTAGATAGAGGAGGCTGAAATGCACGCTATCTACCGCAGACGGGCGTGAAGTCTGGAACAGTATACGTTATGAATGCACGAAAGAAAAGTACGTAGCATCTTTAATACTTAACTTTTATTCCATCATTGTGGTACATCGCTCTTGGTTATACAAATGAGACTCTCTCCAGATATGGTTAATGGCGCCTTGCTAGGTCGTAGCCATGGACTTAGCTGAAGGCTATTCTAACTGTGTCTCGGCAAATGAGAGAAAGGTTTCGTCAGTGTAGTCGCTAGCAAAGTCGTCGTACAACTGGGGCGAGTGCTAGTCCGTCTTTCTAGACCTGCCGTGTAGTGGCGCTCGGTCTGCAAATACTGACAGTGGCGACACGCGGGTCCGACATGTACTAATGGACCGCGGCCGATTTAAAGCTACCACCTAGCAAGTGTGGTGTCTGGCGGTGACACCACATGTTCAAAGGGCGAAACGGGCCAGTCTTTGCACAACAGTTGTGAGTGACTTCGATCCACTGAGGGTGACGTGGACACTCATCTGGCTTGGATGCTCCAGTGCCACGAGTAGACGTACTGCGCTGTCCGTCTTCACGGTATATGTATGAATGATGAAAAATTTATACCCTCTATTGCACCCGTTAGTACCATGGGAGTTATTCTCTAATGTCGTAATACATGTCCTGTCATCCTGACCATTTTTCTTGTGAGCGTTTTCCATACGTTCCTTTCTGAGCCGCTTCTGCAGAGAACCTCCTAATTAGACCACCTAGTTTGTAACATTCTTCAACAGACAACATCTGAAAGTGAATCTTCAGGTTTTCGCGGCGCAAAGACTGCTCCATTAAGTTTCGGGAATGCAGCCGCATGAATTCTGCTTCTTCTTCTAATATTTCGGCTGTATACCTTTCAGCCATCTTCAGAGAGAGCCGTACGACTGACGCTCCAGCGCTCGCTCCATCCTTTTAAACTCGCGGACCGCGCCACTGCGCATGCGGCCACAGATAAACAAGGCGCCAGTGATGTTGATCGGCGGCAAAGACGTACAATATGCATGAGTTAAGTCTGTGGCTGCGCATTCGATCCATGCTGGGAGGTCGATGTATTACTGGGAGCTGAACTGTAGCGACGTCTTTGTAAGTTCAATATTGAAAGTGCCGGATTCCATGATTTATCTAATGTGAAACCGCTGTCTCTATTAATTAAATTCTTCGTCAAGCGGATTTCAATGGCCTCTTTTACTACGGAGTCCCAGAAAGATGAAACAGAAGTCAGAATTTCGACATTTTCATATACCATAGAGTGACCAGAATCCATACAATGCTCTGCCACAGCCGATTTACTGGGTTGTAAGAGCCGAGTGTACCTGCGATGTTCCGTACACCTCTCTTGGACTGTGCTATTCGTTTGTTCGATATATGAAAGGCCACATTCACATGGTATCTTGTAAACTCCAGGCTTGCGGAGTAGTAAGTCATCTTTAACGGAACCCAGGAGTGCAGCCGTCTTCGTCGGTGGACGAAAATTCACTTTTACTTTATGTTTAGTGAGGATCCGTCCTATTTTGCATGAAAGGCTTCCCACATAGGGCAGGAAAGCCATGAATTTAAATGTTTCCTCGTCATCTTCTGCATTCCTTACGGACACCTTAGGTTTTATTTGTAGTGCCTTACGTATCTGTTGTGGAGAATACCCGTTGTCCTCAAAATGGCATAATTCCGAAGATTGCCAGGTTAGTACATTTTATAAAATCGACTTCCATGAATAAAATTTTAATTAAAGCTGGTTCTGCTATCGTTAAGGAGAGGATCCGATTTACACGAAGGAAACTGGATCTTGTTTCTCAAGAACTTTATCGTCTGCACCTGAAGATGTCTGTGGAGCTACCCAGCAACTCTTGGAACTGGATAGAGGGTAAAACATGGGCCAAATCAGACTGGGTTCGTGAGGTAGCGACATCAAGACAGACTGAAAAGTTCAGCCGACTTGAGCCATCTCCACAGCAAGAAAGTATCATTCGACGCTCCGTCATTAACATGACGGGTAGAGATTTGGACGATGCTACGATGATGGTCTTAAGCAAAGGACTGAATTTTGCACCCACGCCAAAGGTTTTGCCTATACCTGCATTCATCAGTGCCGTTGAAGAAGCTGTTCGACCACTCTCTACGGATTCTGCAGATGAAATAAGACGCGAAACTTGTCGAGCTGTTATGAAGGCTCGCCCACAAAGGAGCAATATATCTGTGGCAGAGAGGACTGCATTACGTATGCTCCGCCAAGATACCGAGACGGTGGTTCTCCCTGCTGATAAAGGTAATGTCACTGTTTTAATGTCACGTGACGACTATCATGATAAGATATACAGCTTACTGAATGATGGTATGTACCGGAAGATCAGTAAGGACCCCACCAACAAGGTGGTAAGGAAGACGGCGTCGCTTTTGAATGCCTCCCCATTTCCACCGGAAGTCATACGAAGACTGAAACCAAGTGGTGCAGTGCCTCCAAGGCTTTATGGACTCCCAAAGATACATAAGAAACACGTTCCTCTACGTCCTATCGTGAGCAATATTGGTTCTCCCAACTATGATTGTGCCAAGCACCTGGCATCACTATTGAGGCCGCTTGTGGGAAAATGTGATCATCATATAAGGAACTCTTGGCAAATTAAAATCTTTTAAACTGAACACCTCTGATCTATTAGTCAGCTTTGATGTAGTGTCACTATTTACTAAGGTACCTCTCTCTGAATCTTTAGATCTCATTGGAAAAAGTTTTGATAAGGAGATTTTAGCTTTGTTTCATCATGTGATGACCTCCACATACTTTCTATTTAATACCGACTTTTTTGAACAGACTGACGGTGTTGCCATGGGTAGTACTTTGTCACCCTTGGTTGCCAATTTATTTATGGAGGACTTCGAGGAGAAGGCCCTGGAGTCTGCTAGTTTGAAGCCTACAGTTTTTTGGAGGTACGTTGATGATACCTTTGTAGTATGGCCCCATGGCGAGGACAAATTGCAGGACTTCTTAAACCATCTGAATTCCATCCATGGACAAATTCAGTTTACAATGGAAGTGGAAAAGGAGGGATGTCTTCCATTTTTGGATGTCTTGGTTCGGCGCAAAGAAGATGGCACTTTGGGTCATGCAGTATATCGGAAACCGAGCCATACGGACTTACATTTACATGCAAATAGCTGTCACCATCCTTCGCAGAAGAGTAGTGTTCTAAGAACTTTGGTACACCGAGCACAAGTCATATCTGATGAAAGTAGTTTAAAAGATGAACTTTTATATCTGAAGAGAGTTTTTGAGGACAACGGGTATTCTCCACAACAGATACGTAAGGCACTACAAATAAAACCTAAAGTGTCCGTAAGGAATGCAGAAGATGACGAGGAAACATTTAAATCCATGGCTTTCCTGCCGTATGTGGGAAGCCTTTCATCCAAAATAGGAAGGATCCTCACTAAACATAAAGTAAAAGTGCACTCCTGGGTTCCGTTAAAGATGACTTACTACTCCGCAAGCCTGGAGTTTACAAGATACCATGTGAATGTGGCCTCTCATATATCGGACAAACGAATCGTACAGTCCAAGAGAGGTGTACGGAACATCGCAGGTACACTCGGCTCTTACAACCCAGTAAATCGGCTGTGGCAGAGCATTGTATTGATTCTGGTCACTCTATGGTACATGAAAATGTCGAAATTCTGACTTCTGTTTCATCTTTCTGGGACTCCGTAGTAAAAGAGGCCATTGAAATCCGCTTGACGAAGAATTTAATTAATAGAGACAGCGGTTTCACATTATATAAATCATGGAATCCGGCACTTTCAATATTGAACTTACAAAGACGTCGCTACAGTTCAGCTCCCAGTAATACATCGACTTACAGCATGGATCGAATGCGCAGCCACAGACGTAACTCATGCATATTGTACGTCTTTGCCGCCGATCAACATCACTGGCGCCTTGTTTATCTGTGGCCGCATACGCAGTGGCGCGGTCCGCGAGTTTAAAAGGATGGAGCGAGCGCTGGAGCGTCAGTCGTGCGGCTCTCTCTGAAGATGGCTGAAAGGCATACAGACGAAATATTAGAAGAAGAAGCAGAATTCATGCGGCTGCATTCCCGAAACTTAATGGAGCAACATCTGAAAGGCTTACTATCTTCGAACAGCCCATGATACACTACCACACAACTCTCTGCTCCAGATGTAAATTATAGGAAATGTCTTCCTCAGTTAAGGGTGATCATAGTTGCAATGTAAACGTCGCGTGATTAGGGCCCCCCGTCGGGTAGACCGTTCGCTGGGAGCAAGTCTTTCGATTTGACGCCACTTCGGCGAATTCCGCGTCGATGGGGATGAAATGACGATGATTAGGACAACACCCAGTCCCCGAACGGAGAAAATCTCCGAGAATCGAACCCCGTTCCTTAGGATTGACATTCTGTCGCGCATAGTTGCAATACTACCGGGTGGTTATAATAAAAGCGCAGGTACTCATGGAGGTCCAGTGTGGGCTGCAATCATGTGGCAGCGAAACTTGGTAGAATTGCTAATTCGTTCATGCAGGACCGATCCACACAAAAAATGTTAGCTCCAGTTTTGGCCACCAGCTTCAAATCTGGCGTTGCACAGTGTTTGTGTGACTATGACATCCGCGTTCTCGTTTGACAAGCCGTAACATGGGCGAACAGTATGGCTACAGTATGCAAACAGTCGGTGCTCCGTTAGTGAAATTCGTGTAAACGGCGGCAGTTACATACAGTGCGACCTTTGAGAGCATTGGCGACTGAGAGGTCGGAGGAGAGGTCTGGTGTCATTAAAAGGTTCAAAGAAGATGATAATGAAATTCGAAAACACGGGTGAGCTTGTTGTGGCACATGGAAGAGGAAGACGTCCTGTCCTATTGGAAGTTATAATAAATCGCGGTGACGTCAGTGCAATTATTGTTCTCAATAAAACAGTAATTTCTATTCGTGTAACTGCGTATTTCTTTCAGCTAGCCTCTGTGCTATACTGTAGTAGTTCTTCTTATGTACGATTCAAGTTTCGTTGAAATACGTTATTTGACAACGATACATCATGCAAAAGTTACTTTCGAACTTAAGTTCTGCACGCCACTTTGCTTTGAAAGTTATTCAACTCATTACTCGCTTGCATTCAACAGACTGTTTCGATGTAATATCTACACTCGCACTACTGGCTGCATGTAGCCATAACATTTGCACGTCGTACGTATCGAATCTTTCCTCACTTTTGGCCATTCAATATTACGTACACTATTGGCCATTAAAATTGCTACACCACGAACATGACGTGCTACACTGTTTGTATGACGGTATGACATCCACCGACAGGAAGAAGATACTGTTATATGCAAATAATTAGCTTTTCAGAGCATTCAAACAAGGTTGGCGCCGGTGGCGGCACCTATAACGTGCTCACATGAGGGAAGTTTCCAACCGATTTCTCATTCACAAACAGCAGTTGACCGGCGTTGCCTGGTGAAACGTTGTTGTGATGCCTCGTGTAAGGACGAGAAATGCGTACCATCACGTTTCCGACTTTGATAAAGGTCGGATTGTAGCCTATCGCAATTGCGGTTTATCGTATCGGAACATTGCTGCTCGCGTTGGTCGAGATCCAATGACTGATAGCAGAATATGGAATCGGTGGGATCAGGAGGGTAATACGGAACGACGAGCTGGATCCCAACGACCTCGTATCACTAGCAGTCGAGATGACAGGCATCATATCCGCATGGCTGTAACGGATCGTGTAGCCACGTCTCGATCCCTGAGTCAACAGATGGGGACGTTTTGCAAGACATCTGCATGAACAGTTCGAAGACGTTTGCAGCAGCATGGACTATGAGCTTGGAGACCATTGCTGCGGTTACCCTTGACGCTGCATCACAAACAGGAGCGCCTGCGATGCTGTACTCAACGTCATTTTTTCGGATGAATCCGGGTTCTGTTTATAGAATCATGACGGTCGCATCCGTGTTTGGCGACATCGCGGTGAACGCACATTGGAAGCGTGTATTCGTCATCGCCATACTGGCGCGTCATCCTTCGTGATGGTATAGGGTGGCATTGGTTACACGTCTCGGTCACCTCTTGTTCGTATTGACGGCATTTTGAACAGTGGACGTTATATTTCCGATGTGTTACGATCCGTGGCTCTACCCTTAATTCGATCCCTGCGAACCCCTACATTTCAGCAGGATAATGCACGACCGCATGTTGCAGGTCCTGTACGGGCCTTTCTGGATACATGATATATTCGACTGCTGTCCTGGCTAGCAAATTCTCCAGATCTCTCACCAATTGGAAACGTATGGTCAATGGTGGTCGAGCAACTGTCTAGTCACAATACGCGTCACTACTCTTGATGAACTGTGGTATCGTGTTGAAGCTGCATGGGCAACTGTACCTGCACACGCCATCCAAGCTCTATTTGACTCAATGCCCTGGCGTATCGAGGCCGTTATTACGGCCAGAGGTCGTTGTTCTGGGTACTGATATCTCTGGACCTATCCACCCAAATTGCGGGAAAATGTAATGACATGTCAGTTCTACTATAATATTTTTGTCCAATGAATACCCGTTTATCATCTGCATTTCTTATTGGTGCAGCAATTTTAATGGCCAGTAGTGTATGTTCCAATGAATCAACAATGGGATGATGTGTGGAGATGATAACAGTATAACTAATTCCACAATTTTGCTGTAATTCACTTACTTTAGTACGTGAAACTAACAAGAAATCACAGCACAGATGTTCAGCGCAATGGCAACGTTTCGGCCGCAACGCGCGAAGGTAACAAATCACGACGCACTTTTTTTTTTACTATGAAAACCAAGAAATAATGCGCACAGCAGAGGCAGAAAACATGGAAAATCTGACAGGGAACACAACACATTCTGTCATCATACCTGAGCCATCCTCTGTTTCGTCGCTGCTGCGCTGTGTGATACTCACTTTTGCTCACAGGGCTCAGATTAACAGCGAAGCTAATGGACCATAAACATGGAGGTCCTCGTGACACGCGACGACGCCCACCTTTTTTGAGAGCAGTCCACCTGCGACTCTGAGTCCTACCGTGGCAGATGAATAAATTCCGCCGAATGGAAATTTACTGCTGTGTGCAGCCATTTTCCACTGTTTCCCGATTTACAGCCCAGACCGGCCGAGTAATGTCCTTTACTGTCCATCTAAATCAACTTGCTCGCGCGGAGCAAGCTCTCACAAAAGTTTTTACTTCTGCCCTTGTTTTTTATTTACTTATTGCACGTGGTGTATGTGTCTCTCTGAATCTAATCTGGCAGTTATCATCAACAGTTTATCGCCCATTGATTTGTGTCATACATTGAACGTAAAAAAGCAAAGAACAGTGAAGCAAAATGTTCGTACATTGGTAACGTCATTCGTATGTGGGGAGTCGCTAACGTTCCATGCTCAACAGTTGAGAACAGTATGTCACCCAGTACTTTGTTAAACAACGTATTTCGGTGCAGAACGTGATATCCAGTTCCAAAGAAGTCCTTTCAACTATGTGTTAGACAGAATAGTGATAATCTGGAACTTAAACTACAATAATATTAAGCTGTCGTTGTTGCTTTCTTCAGTCTACTCTGTGCTAGCCAATCCATCTCTGCATAACATTTGCAAGCTACATCCAATTGAACATATTTATTCTAGTCAAGCTTTGGTGTGTCTGTACAATTTTTATCCCACACACTGCCATTCATTACCAAATTGAAAATTCCTTGATATTTTCAACTTCGGCTATCAATACGTCTTTACGTGCCCAAAAATCAAAACATTTTCACCACCTTTTTGTTTCATTTACTAATCTAATTTACTGAGCGTAGCATGGTTTGATTCAACTACATTCCACTATCCTTCTTTATCCGGTTTTCATGCCGCAGGATTAAGGTGACAATAGAGTTTTGTTGTGGATTTTTTAACAGTGAGCTTTTAATTAATCTTTGTTTTATTAAACATGAATGTAAAACAGAGAGCATATCAGTACAGTGAATGCTTGCACTCAACCCCTGGCAATAATTAACTTCTGATATCAAGTGATGAACAAAAACGAAACGGTTATTCGTCCCAGGGTAATAAAATAATGTTGTCTCCAAAGTGGACAATATACAGTAAAATCTCATCCTAAGACAGAACCATACGTTATATAGACAAGAAAATATTGATTTTGCCAATAGATGGCTTCACAAGGGAGCACCAAAATAAAAATAAAAATAACAACGAGCACAATGGTTCTCAACAATGGTCCACAGTCCACTGTTACAAAATCTCCACCGTATCCCAGAGAGACTACAGGACAATACAATGTACACGGATATATAACCTACTATAGTATCTTCTAGGAAAATGCACAAATAAGCAACATATGCAATGACTTAGCACTAATGAACAATGTGTGACAACGCCTTGCCATGTTTCTAATTACAAAACGATAATGATACACTGAGATAACACCTGGACCACCCCGTGAAATTCTTTATGTCCTCTCTAAACTTCTTCACATCAACAAACAGTATCTGGTCGATTTTACCAACTTTTGGCGGTCGAAACTCTGAGGACTACGAGTGCTCTGCTCATCAGATGCAATTGTGACACACACACAAAAGCACACGTCACTTTTTTTTGCTCTGCACTGTATCGTCGTAACCCAAACTTTTCTCCGTCATCCAGCTTCCCTCTGTGTACGAGTTGCCGATTGCTGCTGGACAGTGGCAGGAAGACCGTCTGCTACCACACGTTGACAATGTCTGCTTTACAGTGGACCACACCCACTGCTGCTGCTTCTACGCTGTTCTCGGCTCCACAGCACTCTGTTTTCCCAGCGCCTGATTTCCTTGGTGGCTGTCGGAAAGCTCTCACAGACTAACACACCAGACTGTGCCACGTCGAAGAGGAACAGGTATGGCCGGCGTGTCGTACGAGGCCCCAACACCACACCAGGATTTTTCTGCCGCTGCTCACAGTGACATTCGGCGCTGGCTCAAAATGATATGTACGTTTCAGTTCCATAGTTCTGCGTGCCTGCCACAGGAGTCTCGACAAGGCATTGCCTCGGCCAGCCCACAGCCATGCACCATTTGGTGAGACTTGATAGCGTGACATACGTTAGCGCGACTGGCTGGTTGGTGGGGAGATGAACGTGCCACACAGTTGGTCGCCAACTTCACCTCATCAGTAGGAACGGGAGCCACTGTAGAAGCACTACAGTAATAATAAATATGACTAGCACGAGAAGAATGAGACCTGTGCCTTCCACGGAAGCACCAAATAAACACACAATACAGCGATCATTTAAGAGGGGATCTGCTCTGGCACTCTGCCTTCTCAAGGACAGTCACACCCTTGAGGAGGGACAAAGAAATTCAAGTGGTTTAGACAGGAACATACGATCACAGCTACTGATGCAAGCTCGCAAATTATTCCTTCTGAAAAATAATTCTTGCTACTCCTTAGATCAAAGTGTATCAGGCATTAGGGTAAACATTTGCAATATTTCCCAGTCACACCATTTCCTTACATGCCCTACGACACTCAGACCTGCACCTTAGTATCTGTGCAAGATTTGGATAACTTTTGCACCCCATATTTTATCCGTACTGCCACCAGAATCTGAAAGAATGTGTTTAACATTATCTAAACATTTTATTAAATGTTACAATGATATAAATCTAAGCGTTTTCGTCAGTCTTTCTTATATGATAAGTCCGGTTTCTATAACGTTTTTCGCTCACTGTATTTTATGCATACTCCCTTAAATGTTTCAATGAGTGTGTCCAAGTCATGTTACAAGCTCTCTCTGAAACTACAGCTGCTAGAAACTTAAGTTTGCCTTCCTTGGACCTATCTTCTAGAATGATTCGGAGGGTCAGTACTGCCACACGTGTTCTTACATACTATCTTAATTATATTTCTTTCAGGTTTTTTGGCAGCAGAAGAATGCTACAAATCTCTAACAATTTCCTTCCAAATCTAGCAGAATTATACAAGAAGTGCTGTCCGCATTTATCTACAAACCATCTCTTTACTTACTATCCTGTTGGCTGAACAGAAAAAGATTTAGAACAAGCAAAGGAATTTTCGACCAAATGGCATTTTTCCAACTGTGAAGTCGCAACTTAAGCCACTGTGAATGACTTTTATCATTTCCAGAGTACCGAAGGGAGATCTAATTGTAATGAAGATATCGGTTACTCCAGAACTTTTTACGCAGAAAACGTGTCCAGATGGCTGCACTTTTTTGTGAGGAAATTATGTAACTCTGATGAAATATAGGTTAATCTCTATCAGACATCGTCTCGTTTTGGGAAGTTTACATCCATTCATTTACATTAGACAGGTTTAAAGGAGCAGGAAAACCGTTTACGATAAATCGGTTTGCAAAGCAGAATAACTGCAAATCAGAAAACTAATTGTTCTGTGGGTGATATACAGCATTTACCTACAATGAGTACAATTAATAAGCGGAAGTATATATGTCAAACACATCATATCCACCTAGGTCGTTTGGAAAATTGCCAGACAGCGCCAGAAAGCATGCAATACTGCTCATACGCAGCTACGATGACGTAGGAATCCCGTGCTCCGTGTTTGTCGCATTTCTGTTATCAATTTTGTGCATATTCGTGATTCATGTGACCACGTGCAGGACTGCAGCATATTGTTCATAGGGGATTGATAATGTTATTATGTTTTATCACGTCCTATCCAGATAAGGAATGCCAAATAAGGAGGCAGTAGTTGGCGTAATAAACATTTATGAACTGGATTTTACAGCTCGAAGTACCGTAATATTTTGTTTTGTGGTGAGCTTACCGTAGATATTTTTTGTACTTTGCAATACTGTTATGTAGAATATCCAAACAGGTTTACATCTATACAGAAATGCAAAAAGGTAGTAATAAGGAATACAAATTTCTTATAAAAATAAAAAAATACAGTTGCTTGTATACACGAGAATTAAGGAGAACAAGTTATTTCATGACTATTTCAGATTGTATAAAAATATGACTAGGCTATCTGTGAACCTAAGAAACTACACAACTGGCAGGTTACATACTGCTCTAGGAATAAATATGAAACTATGTGGAGAGTTACAATGCCAAAACACAGTGTGCTAACAGTCTGTAATTTACCAAAGAACTGAACCAGACAAGTGATGAAACATGCCTTGTGATGGCAAAAACATTTTATATCGTGGAAGGTACAACTCTGCTAAAGCTGTCAATATATTTGAATTTCGTTCAATACTACTGCCCAAATTTGCCTGCTTAGTCACCTTCAACAGAACATTTACGTATGTTAGTACGTGCCATGTCCCTCCGTTCGCTTAAAGTGATTGGCAACCCTCGGGCAATGAAGCATCATGGATTGCCCATACGCGCAGGGCGTTGCCTCCACCCCAGACTGCGTCGATCATAGCAAGGACGACAGATGCCAGTAAAAACACCACCAGATGTCCTCCCAGCCAGAAACATACGAGTATTTCCTCCGCCGTGTCAAGTGTGCGGAACTAGACTGGTACGAATTCCTCCTCGCTCCGGCTATAGAAGGCGGCGCAGGTCAACATATCGGATACACATCATCGCACCTCCATCATGACAATTTCTTCGTGTTTCATCTCACATCATTATTACAGTATGGCATCATTTTCGTTCAAGAGTGACTGTATTTTAGCTGTAAGGTAAAATTGTCAAACGAGTTTTAAAAACCTTCAGCATTTGCATCCATGTGTATTTTACAAATGATTGTTTTGGTTTATATGCGAGACAAATCTACTGAAGGAGGATAGCCGGATGTGCGGTAGTAAAGAGGGCCACTATAAATCCCTTCAGGACGCGACCCCCGTGAACACGTCAGTTTCAGCTACCTCCAACATAGACAAGAGTCATTTGTAGCTTCTTAAAAAAACAATTAACATGAAATGGCACAACGCGTGACACACTAATAAAATATAAACGACTACTTCACAGAAGTAGCTCCTCTTTAGACAAAGCAAACAGCAGAATATTAATAACACGCAAAATACTTGTAACCTATAACAAACTAAGGTACCACGTAATAGAAGATCGTCTTGAGCTCATAGAATAGACAGTTTGACGTGCCTGTTTATAGGTCTTACAACTCAACAGTGTCAGCTTAAGCTAACCCGCGAATACAAAACTAGAAATATGACAGGAATAACGATTGAAGCTGTGGACAATGCTAGGCTGCCACACAGAGGAGACAATAGTAATTTACAGCGGCACACAACCGACCTTACATCTCCAATTTAGTATAATCAGAATAAACAATTTTCTGTATAATAATTACTTACAGTACCATGACAACCTCCGAATAACACTTATTACCCAAGGTAGGTGCTGGTATCCAAAGGCAACTTTAGTAATACAGAGTTCCAGTGTATTCACTTTTGGAAGGGTTTCAATTTTACATCCCTTTTCACATAGCTCTCTGTTTACACACTTCTGTAACTTCTGAAACTAAAGAAGGACATATAAATGCACATATAACTGACACAGATTTAAGCAGAATAAAACTTTACCTTAGTATGACGCAAATGGCTTCAACTGCTTTACACGTGTGATATCTTCATCATTCAGTAATTCCGAAATATATTCAACA
Organism: Schistocerca cancellata; assembly: GCF_023864275.1. Classification (NCBI taxonomy): domain Eukaryota; kingdom Metazoa; phylum Arthropoda; class Insecta; order Orthoptera; family Acrididae; genus Schistocerca; species Schistocerca cancellata. The sequence continues at coordinate 183,511,107 of NC_064626.1, forward strand.
ACGCGTGAGAGCAAGACGTCGCCGTGGTATCAGCTATTTACTTCACATAATTACCTGCACAGACAAGTCAGACGAAGCGTTTTCACATGCAACAGCGGCGAGCATCACACATTTCCTCCGTCATGCCACAGACACATCTCAATTTCAATGGCCAGTAACAAGCACCTATACATGCCCTTGCAGCAGAAAAGCCCCAAAACACAACAGTGCACCACCGCGATACTAAACCCGAGGTCCCATCAAGTTCACTGCCGGGATCTCTCGCTGACCCTGCCCATAGCGTACAGGCGTCGTACCACAGGCCTCACGGTAAACGTCAACAAGCCACCTCCGACCCTGCGAATTCACTCCGCTGTTTCTTTTTTCTCTCCGTTAACCACCCGACCACCGGCCTGAATCACGGAAGTCAAAGATGGTGACCCGATAATCGATGGCAGCGATGCCATTCTAAATGCGAGAACACTGGCGCCAGCCGCGCCAAGGTTCACATTTATTATCACTTGTTGTTATGTAAAAATCGTCTTTATCGTCCACTTATGCATTTTTTACAAAACCATCTGTTATTGTCACCTTTTATATGTTTTAATCATTGTGGGGAATTGAAATAAGGAAAAAAAAGTAAGTCGGCAGTTCGTCTACTGGAGCTCTGTGCAATTCATGCGCCCGCTCTTAGTGGTCCATCACCCAGAACCTGGTCAGAAGCTACCGGAGCCGGGTCTGTGACTTCCTGGCGATATCCCAAGACGCACCTGTCGCCAACTACGCCGAACGCTCAACCTCCGTCGTTATGAATTACCAGTGGCGCAGTGTTCACGTCCCATTACGTTCATTTACTGTGTGTCCCAGGCGTATGCCTGTTAATGTCTGAAAAGTTTCATTAGTTTTTATTGAGAGGAGTTTTCCTTTATTAAATCTGTCTACTCAAGCATCTCCCTTTTGGTGATACAGCAGTGGTGATGAGGTCCTTGGATCCAGTTGGTCACCTATGACTCTTATCTGTTCTTTATTCCCCCACGTCACCTGACATTGGGTTTCTTTTTCTTGTTTCTCCATGGCCGAACAGCCAGTATCCGAGCCCTTAACATGACGCAAAACATGTTGCTCTTTCTACGAGACTTGCAGCGGGTCATGCAACCGTTGGTCGCCAAGGCAACGAGCTTCACAACAGAGTACGCTGATGGCTCCCAACATCTTCCTCAGCTGGACCTCACGGGTGAACGCTTTCACGGTACATCTCCACTCTTTACCACTTTTGACAAGAAAGTCGAACCTTAGACGAACAACGCGGCACGCCTTGAGCAGCATTTTCTGGCGTATGGTATCTCGATCGATGCGCATTGTAGGTCGTATCTCTTATGTTGGATCAGATGTATCGCCTTTTTCGGCAATTGAAACCTGAATTACAACCACATGCTCTATCATATGAGGAAGCAAAATCTTGCTTTCAAAAATGGTTCAAATGGCTCTGAGCACTATGGGACTAAACTGCTGTGGTCATCAGTCCCCTACAACTTAGAACTACTTAAACCTAACTAACCTAAGGACATCACACACACCCATGCCTGAGGCAGGATTCGAACCTGCGACCGTAGCGGTCGCGCGGTTCCAGATTGTAGCGCCTAGAACCGCTCGGCCACTCTGCCGGAAATCTTGCTTTCAAGAATATATTGACTCGCAGTTAACACCTGCCTGCAGCACAATACAAATGTTTCAGCTGCCATCAACAACAGGTTCAGTCCTACCAGCTGTAGATCGCGATGCTCCAAGATCTTTCTTGAGAATGCAAATTTCGGTGTTCCAATGAAGCCTGTAAACAGTCTTATGGCACTTCACTCGTTTGGGTCACGATCCTGGTACACAGGCTCAATGAGGGGCTTTGGACAGAGTTAATGATACTGAAAGTCCCATTACTGGAGGCAGCGTTCGGGCATTTGGGAAGTTCATCCGTGCATCAGTTTCCATACAAGATCCTTCTATCTATGCAGCCAATCCTACCCACTGCTATCCAGCATATTGGAAAGCAGAAATTCCCTCCCAGCTCTCCCAACAGTTGATCTCCTGTGTTAACTGTTTCATCAAAAATTCTTGACACCGTTGCCAGATTCACTGTGCCAAATGCGACTCCTGCAGAAAGATGGCTTACAAAGCGGAGGTCCGTTAGACCTACACCAAGATGGCGTGCATCGGGCTCAAGTGGACACTTTCCCGACAGAGGGTTATGGTGGACTAGAGGTGCTTCACGTCTGTGCCAGTCTTCAAGTCCAGGATCGCCAAATTCCCCTCCACGTGCTACTCAGCGATCACCCTGTCGACTTCCAGGTGGACACCGGTTCAACCACCACCATAAGCGTGTGAAATACCAACTGTCGCTTGGGATCTCCTCCACTGCAACCAGTCTCCCAGCAACTATGCAGCTACAGCAATCAAAGGACAGAATGAGATTTTCACTCTGCAGCGGAGTGTGCGCTGATATGTGTGCCCGACCGAGACTCGAGCTTCTGTAAAGTTTGGAAGGTAGGAGACGAGATACTGGCAGAATTAAAGCTGTGAGGACCGGGCGTGAGTCGTGCTTCGGTAGCTCAGATGGTAGAGCGCTTGCCCGCGAAAGGCAAAGGTCCCGATTTCGAGTCTCGGTCGGGCACACAGTTTTAATCTGCCAGGAAGTTTCATATCAGCGCACACTCCGCTGCAGAGTGAAAATCTCATTCTGGAAACATCCCCCAGGCTGTGGCTAAGCCATGTCTCCGCAGTATCCTTTCTTTCAGGAGTGCTAGTTCTGCAAGGTTCGCAGGAGAGCTTCTGTAAAGTTTGGAAGGTAGGAGACGAGATGCTGGCAGAAGTAAAGCTGTGAGGACCGGGTGTGAGTCGTGCTTCGGTAGCTCAGATGCAGTCTGCCTTCGGCAGGGTAACAGAGCGGACGCGTACGTGTTGACTTCGTGCGGCGCGCGAGCTCGCCTTGTTTACTTTCTGACGGCCGTTGCTTAAGTGCCGGCTTACCTTGTACGATCCATGGCGAACCGTTACTGTAAATCAACACTCCGATTTACTTTCTGCAACGATTATGCCCGACCCAAAGCACTCGAGGTGGAGCGTTTTCTGCGAGAGGAAGTGAAGATCCCGGCGACCGATATTATCGGCATACATTTGTCCATCGTGAGCATCACGGTCTATGTGAAAATCATTAACGACGCGGCGTGCGAACGCATACTACGTGAGACCAAACAGGGGCTCCGCTTCTGTCACGCTGATGGCAATGTGGGGGAGGTAACCGTCGACCACGCAGGCTTAGGTATGCGAACGATACGCATTTTCGAATTGCCATTCGAACTTCCAGCTGAGGAAGTCGTCGCGGCACTACGCCCATACGGCACCGTCCACGGCCACACTGCGGAGAAGTGGACACAGTTTCGGACGTATCCTGTCCTAAACGGGGTCCGACAGGTCACCATAGATCTCCGAAGCCACGTCCCGTCCTACTTACAGATCGGCGGATGCCGTGCCATAATTATGTATGTACGATGGCCAGCCTCGGACCTGTTCCGGGGGCGGCAAAGAAGGCCACCTTAGATCCGGATGCCTACAACGGCGTATTACGCAACTTCCAGCTGCCGAAAAACCACCCACGTCGCAACCTACAGTGCTACCGGTGACCTATTCCGCTACTCTGGCTTCTCCTACCACTTTGCAACGTCGCCCGGTCACCACAAACGACGCCACCAACGAGCCCGACCAGACACCGACGGAGAGCGCCTCGGACGACCCGCCGTCTCGGGCGGCCATTGACGCCGCTCAGAAGATGCCGGCGCAACCAGACGCTGACCCTGATCTCGGAAACACGATGGAGATCGACTCGCTCATCGTTCCTACAGCGGCCTTTCTGCCAGAACGACGCGACTCCCTTCCGTCGTAGGACACGGAGGGTCGCACAAGGAAACAACGTTCCCCGAAACGTCGCAAGCGAAGACGTCGCACCGTTTCCGGCCAAGAGGAGACTTTACAAGTCGAGGAGGACGTAACCGTCGACCAGCACGAGGCCTCAGAACCCGCTACTGCTGACGAAGACGTAATGAGCGCGGAGACATCTATCGGTGTGCCTGCGCCCCGTGCTGACGCTGAACTAAATCATGAACGTCTCACAGGCGACACTACACCACGCACAATTACAACATCTTCTGCAGACAAAATGGACGATACACCAGTTTCCGCTTCCACGGCGTGGCACGAGGAGGAGGTCGAGGAGCAGGAGCCGTTACGAGACCCTGCGCCGTCACGGCCGCACCACTAATCATACTCTCCCCAGAATCCCCTGCGGGCCAGCGGGATAACGTTCCGCTGCGACGCCCACACCCTTGCGCGGACGGCGGAGTGAACCAGCCTCCAGCAATCCGACACCAGGCCTACCGGATAGCAACCATCAACACCAACAACATCCGTTCCAGGGTGAAAATTCGCCTTATGCAGGAGATGTTCTGGGCTTCGGATATTGATTTCGCCCTTCTGCAGGAAGTTCACTTGGCTAGTCTCCCGGATATCACTGGCTATACCGCCCACGCCTCCGCGGGTGATCCTATGGGCCGCGGGGTGGCCATCTACGTCCGCCACGTGATTTCTGTGACCGATGTCGCCTTCCTTCCATCAGCTCGGGGCATGGCATTCACTGCCATGGGGACACGCATCGTTAATGTCTACGCTCCCTCAGGCACCGACCGACGGCATGAAAGAGCCCAGTTTTACTCCGAGGAAATCGCTCCCCTGTTTTTAGGGCGTTATGACCATTGCCTACTAGGAGGTGACTTTAACTGCGTTCTGCATCCTAAAGATCAGATCCCCCACTATACTACATGCCAGGAGCTACGTATCGTGGTGCGAGACCTCCTGCTTCACGATACCTGGGAAGTACAACACGGCGACCTTTCTGGCCATACCTTTCTTACAAGTCATTCCGCAAGCCGACTAGACAGGATATATGTCTCACAAACTCTTAGATCTGCGATACGGGGCGCCGAACGCTGGCCGCTGGCCTTCTCCGACCATTGCGCTTACATCTGTACGGTCCTCCTTCCGCCGCAATCAGTATGGCGCAGCCGTGCGCCATGGAAACTCAATACCTCACACTTGCATGACCTGGCGTGTCGCCAACAAGTCACTGAAACGTGGACAGCCTGCGAACGACGCCTTCCCCGCTACCACTCGACATTGACATGGTGGTTGGACTGCGCCAAGCCGGCGATCCGGAGGACACTGATGAGATACGGGAAGGACATGGCCGACTGGCATCGCACCACTGTTGACTTCTATTACGCGATTCTCCGAGATCTGGATGCTCAACCGCCAACCCCGGACAACCAGTTGGAACGGCAAAGAACTAAGGCGAAGATCATTACGCTGGCACGCCGGAAACTGCAAGGGGTCGTGATACGGACGCGGCGCCACGATCACGCGGATTTTGAAATTCCATCCATGCATGATATAGTGTCCGACAAACGAAGGCGTCGTCGGCAGATCATCAGCACTCTGACCACGCCTCATGGAACGCAGGTGACCACTCAGAATGACATCGTCCGCGCATTCGTCGAGCACTACCGTCGTACTTATAGTGATGACGACGCTGAAACTGCAGCAGACGACTCCATTTTGAATTACGTCACGCGCACCCTCCCCCACACGGAGGCGGATGCTTTGACAGTGGCGGTCACGCTAGACGAAGTCAACAGCGCAATCGCCAAGGGTGCAGTCAACAGATCGCCCGGCATTGACGGCTTACCGATTGAGTTTTACCGTACCTTTCGAGACCTCATGGCCCCACGGTGGACGACTATGTATCAAGAACTGATAACATCTGACCAAGCAATCCCACCCGCCTTTGCTGAGGGCATCATTATACCAGTCCACAAACCAGCCCGTGGTTCGATGGTCACGAGTTACAGACCGCTCACCCTCCTCAATGCCAATTACAAGATTTTCGCGCGCTTACTGGCAATGCGGTTCCGAACTACACTCCCTCATATCCTCTCGCCAGAGCAAACGACGCCTGGCGGACAGATTAACATACAGACTGCCACAGGGGAATGCCGCGACTTAATTGCGATAGCGGCGGCCTGCAGGCTCCGGGCAGCGGTCGTCGCTATAAACTTCGACAGCGCCTTCGATAAAGTGCGTCATCGTTTCCTGTTTTCGGTGGCAGCCCGAATGGGCATCCCCCCTCCGTTTCTCGACGTCATCCGGCGTCTTTACGACAGTGCCAGTTCACGTGTCCAAGTCAATGGACGTATAGCAGGGCCGGTACCTATCTGCCGTTCGATACGGCAGGGGTGCCCCCTCTCTACCCTCCTGTATGCTATTGCCCTTGAGCCCCTTATTGGGGGCTTGACGACCAAGCTCTCTGGCCTCACCCTACGCCAACACACTTTTCGCTGTCGGTCATATGCTCCTCCTCATTCGCTCCGGCTCTGAGATTCGGGATGTCCTCGAATTGATTACCCGTTATGGGGCTGCCGCTGGCAGTGCCATGAATGTCGCCAAATCTTCTGCAATGCACATTGGACGAGGCCTCCAGGAGGGTGAAGTGGCACCACTGCCGCTTGTGCGGACTTTCCGGTACCTGGGCATTACCTTTACCCCCACGGTCACACGCACGGCGGCAACGAATTTCCGTCGCCTGTTACACGTCATCCGAAACGACGTCCGCCAGAACCTCTTGCGCCGCCAGGACACACTTCAACGGGTTGCGTTTATTAATCTTTATGTGGCATCAAAATTGGTTCACATCGCGCAAGTTCTCCCTCTGCCAACTGCAATTGGGCGCAACCTTCAGGCGGCTTTTGGCTATTATCTCACGGCTGGTTCAATGTTTAAAGTCCGTTATGAGACACTTACCCTGCCCTCACGGTATGGTGGTGTCGGGCTCGTCAATGTCCGTATGCGAGCTGCAGCCTTGTACATGAGTACCATGAGAAAACAGTGGATGGGCCAGGGTACATCTCTAACACGCAGCTTGCTTGAGGTCCTCCTACCTGCTTCCACCTCACCACCGGTGTCTGTCGGCCATATCGTGCCTCATTTGTCCCATATTTCGACCTTTTTCGTCGACTACAGTTACATACATACCAGTCTCCCAGATACACGCCCACCTAGGACTAAGGATTTTTACAGCCTGTTGCTGCGCTGTGTTCCCCGGAATGTGATGGAGACCAAACACCCCTCCATCCAGTGGCCCATAGTGTGGACTACCGTCCACCAGCCCTTCCTCCCTACGAACGTCCGGGCACTGTGGTATCACATAGTCAACAGGAAATTTGCCACGAAGCAGCGCCTGCACAACATTGGCTTGTCAGAATCCCCTCTTTGTCTCCTTTGCCAGCAACTGGACACTGATGAACACCGTCTGACATGCGCCTCATCGCAAGTAGTATGGCGCTTCGTGCAGCAAATCATTGCCTGCTATCTCCGGGTGCCACCAGACACAGTCGAGCCTCGAATGTTTCTATACCCGGAGGACCGACATTTTCCCGCCGCCAAATGTCATGCTATTACGTGGGTCAAAGGGTTTGCGGTCGCTTATCTCTTTAATTAGGGACTTAAATCCCGCCTCGACTTCTGGACCTATTTGCGAACAGCCCATGCAGCTCTCGAAAACACGACACGTTACCGAACATTATTTGCTAACTATCTTCGAGCGGTCTTTGTTAGACCTCCACTGAGTTGGGGGGTGCCTGGCACAGAGGGCACCCACCCCTCCTCCCCCGGCGGTGTCTGAGTTTCAACCGCCTACGATGTATTCTACTTCTGACCTCCGCGGATGGGAGAGCGCGTCGCAGATTGCGCGGATTTTATTTCTTTTTGCTTTTCCTTTTTCCTTTCTTTTTCTTTACCCAGAATTTATATTTCTTTTCTCTTTCGCATATGTGTTCCCATAATTTCATGCTATTAGTGAATATTACAAAAACACATGCAAATAAATAAATAACGACGCCTTCAAAAAAAAAATAAAAAAAAAGATGGAAGAGCGCTTGCCCGCGAAAGGCAAAGGTCCCGAGTTCGAGTCTCGGTCGGGCACACAGTTTTAATCTGCCAGAAGTTTCATATCAGCGCACACTCCGCTGCAGAGTGAAAATCTCATTCTGGGAACATCCCCCAGGCTGTGGCTAAGCCATGTCTCCGCAGTATCCTTTCTTTCAGGAGTGCTAGTTCTGCAATGTTCGCAGGAGAACTTCTGTAAAGTTTGGAATGTAGGAGACGAGATACTGGCAGAAGTAAAGCTGTGAGGACCGGGCGTCAGTCGTGCTTCGGTAGCTCAGGTGGTAGAGCGCTTGCCCGCGAAAGGCAAAGGTCCCGAGTTCGAGTCTCGGTTGGGCACACAGTTTTAATCTGCCAGGAAGTTTCAATCAAAGGACAGTTTACGGCCCTCTTCCAACATGGGACCACGACGTGTAAAGGGAGCCTACGTTTTGTTGATAATGCATGGGCGACTGACATGTTAAGACTTGACCTCTTCGCCGTTTTGACACTGATAGTGCACGTTTCGACCAGTAGCGTCCAGCCAGGCGCTAACAATCCTTACTTCACAACACTTTGCACGAGAAGTATCTCTCAATATATGAGCCTTTTGCTATAGGCGTCACAGTACTTGAAGCATATATCACCCTTCGTCGGCCACGCCCCGCTTTTTCAAGGCCGCAACGTCACATTCACTCTCAGGGACAGGTTATGGGTGGAGCTTCAACGTTTGCAAGACTCCGGTACCCACAGGGCTGGTCGACAAACCGGACGACTCCCTCCGCAGGTGTGCTGATTTCAAGAACACAGTTAACACACAATCCTTTTTGAATACTCAGCAGGTGGATGAGACTGACTGCGGGCGAGACCTTCGATAATACTTATCTCAAGGACGCATATCTACAGCTTATGCTGTATCAGGCTGGTAATCAGATCAACATTCGGTATCTTCCTCCACAAACGCTTCCACCTTTGGAATTGCGAGCTCCCCAGCAACATCTGGAACACCTTATGTGAGACGTGCTGGACACAGCCTACAGCCTCGATGACAACAGCATTATGAGACAGCCCACACAAGACTGGGCTGATAATCTAGGCTCTCTTTTCTCCATCCGCCACCCTGCAAATCTACACTGTAATTTGGAGAAGTGCCTGTTTTTCATTCCTCAAGTGGAATATCTGGTGCACGCACTCAGCACTTCAGGAATCTGGCCGATGCCACAATATGTCCAGGCTGCTGGATTTAGCACCACTGACGAATTTGGAAGTAACTTCAGTTCATATTGGACCAACTGAATTAGTACAGCAGTTAATTCCCCATACTGCAAATATCACTGCAGTGCCTCTTATGCAACATCGTGGCATGGTCTTGGGACATGACTGGGACCTCAGTTTCCAGGCCCTTAAGTGGGCACTGCTTCAGCCCACTTGTGTGATGGCTTGCGATCCGTCACTTCCGTGGTCATCGCGGCAAACACATCCGGTTATGGTGCAGGAGCCGTCTTCTCTCATATAGTCTAAGAGACTAAATGACTGGTCACCTTCACCTTGAAGACATTGACATCAGCTCAGTGCAAATAAGGACAAAAAAAAGAAAGCACAGCCATTGTCTCTGCTTTAAAAACATTCCATGACTATGTCTGTATCATCATTTTACCCTACTCACCGATCACAAACGATCCTGCCACCATTTCGCGCTGATTCAAACATTCTCACAAAGTCAGCTCGCCAACAGTGAACTCTCTTGCCAGTTATTCCTATGAAATTCAGTACAGTTCTCCAATTCACCATACCGCTGATCTACTTTTATGGTTGCCCGGTGGGTCAGGACTCCTCCTTTGAGTCCAGTCCAGAAGTCTGTGGCCACTTAGATACTGAAGACAAAGCAGCTCTCGCCTCACTCCCTATCCGTGCTAAGCTCGTTGCCCAGCGTTCTGTGGAAGACCTGGTTCTTTGCAAACTTTACGTTCTGATCCTATGAGGATGGCCATTGGAACGACAGCAGTCAGTCATCCCAGACATTCAAGGTTTTCTGTATCGCTGGCATGAATTCGCTGCCCTCAGTGGTGTCTTGTTGTTACAGGTCGAAAATGGCTTGACTCAAGTGGTCATTCCATCCTCTCTCAACGCCATGTCCTACACCTGCTTTAACAAGGTCATTGTCAACATGAATATTGGAAAGAAATAGACAGTGACACTGCTGTCTTGGTGGCCACCGGCACATATTTCCAAAGGAAACAAGCAGCCCCACAAATTCACTATTCTCCATACCCAGAGACATCCACACTGCGGTCACGAATCCACTTGGATTTTATGGGCCTATTTTTAGGGCATCTGTGGTTCATTGTGGTCAACGCCAAATGTGATTCTCCATACAGCTCATAAATGTCTAATTTGTTATCTCAGCATGTGGTTCAAGCCTTGATCCGCATCGTCACAACTGAGAATCTGCCAGAAACAGTGTTTACAGAAAATGGGCCTCGAATTATTTTCCCCAAGTACACGTCATTCTGCACGTAATGTGGATTGCTGCTATCCAAACAGTTCATTTCCATCCGACCTCCAGGCGGAGCGTTTTCTTCGAAGCACAGCTACCGGAGTTTCACCATCAGTGCTCTCTGACGATGCACTGACCACTCTTTTGGCTTCCTATCGATCGACACCACAGGAGCTGACCAGTATAGCTGAATGGCTCCATGGATAGCTGCAGCGATCCTCCACCTACAGCAGCTGAAGGAGCCACCATCACTAGGTCGTCCACACTGTTTACCCATCCATGGTTATATCTGGGTCCTGATAGGCTCCCAAGAAGGCTACCGTTGGACTGCGGCAGTAGTGCGGTAGTAGGCACTTGTTGGGACAGGTGATGGTCAGAGTACAACTCCCAGACTGTTCACACTGTCACAAACATCTGAACCAAGCCTGTCCCAGGAAAGTGCAGTTGGAAATTGACACAGACTAAGTGTCTTCCCTTGTTCCAGTTTCATCTGCAAAGCAGCGGGATGCTGTTGCCCAGACACCACTTCCAGTGACTCCTCTCGTATTCCCCTGTGGAGAGTGGTCTTCCAGCACCTACCCCAGGCCAACACCAATTGATGTTGACCAGAGTGTTCAGGAACCACACGTGCATGGAAGCCCTGCTGGCGACATGGAAACTGGAGCGGAAAGCACAATCAACATCCGTCTCCCGCATCCTCTTGTGTGGGAGGGATGCCATGACCAGCCATTCGCCTAAAGGGATCGACAACCCCTCAGACACTGAAGCGTATGTATAAAACGTTGCCTCCTGGACTCTGACGATTACTACAAGGACGTAAACCACCAGAAGTCATCCATACCAGGGATCTGTTTCCTCCGCCATTTCATGCGTGCGGGACTGAATCGGCACGAATTCGTCCATGCGCCGGCTATGTATTCATGGCACCGGAGGTCTCGGGCAGTTGATGCGCTGCCTCAGTCCCATCAGTCAGAGCCCAGTCAAAAACCACCACAGCAGTACCTACGACTTTCCAGCGATATCGCGAGATTTACCTATTAGCCAGTTACTGCAAACGACCAGCCTCTGTCTTTAGGGGTTATTAGTGGCATAGGTGCCTACACCTGTGGCCTAGGGGTCAGGGTCGCCTTGCGCGTCCGCCTGTGAAGCAGCGCCGTTTGTGTCGAAGCTACTCAGTCTTATTGATTGGCGAGTGTCCAGTGCACCACGACCAGATAATGGATATACTTGGAAGGAGAGACAGCATTGGTCGTATTTTTTGTTTTATTAACCGCAAAACCGATTTTCGGTCACTTAGTGACCATTCTCAATGCTGTAATATACAATTTAAATTGGTAGGCACTGGTGTCAACAAGTTTAGAGCGCTCACATAAACAGTTAATAAAACAAAAAAATACGACCAATGCTGTCTCTCATTCCAACTACTTAGTCTTGTTCGTGTATCGGCCGGAGTCACATCGTAGTTGCGTAGCGGAGTTTGTTGTCGTTTTCCTTTTGACGGCGGTGTTTTCTGCCCGCGCCATGGTGTCTGTCGAGTCTCCCAAATCTGTTCCTCGTTTAGCTACTGTTCATTTCAGTTTTGACAAGATTACGCGTCGTGTTCAACCTGGCTCCTTAGAAATTCACGATTGGTTGGCTGATGTTATCCGTGTTACACCTGATCAGATGTATACTGTTTACTTTGATTCTGATTTTTATGCATTCTTTGTGAAGTTTTATGATCCCATTCAAGTAGCAAGACTTCTCTCCCGGGTTGGTGCTAAAGTGTTGTTTACACATCGCGATGGTTCTGTTAGTCAAATCCTCCTTGAAACTGCGGCACTCGAGTATACTCCGGTTAGAATTTATAACCTTCCTCGTGAAGTGGACGATTCATTTCTTAAAACAGCGTTGCTTCCGTTTGGAATCATACGGCAAATCCGATGATAACGCTGGTCAGCACAACATCGCTTCCAGTGTTACAATGGTATCCGGACTCTGGACATCTGCGTTAGAAAGAATATTCCTTACCACTTAAATGTTTGTGGCTACCGCATCCAAGTATACAGGGCAAGAAGGAACTTGTTTTCTCTGTAACGAAAGCGGTCATCTCAGATCTGACTGCCCGCGCCGTACTACTGTTCTGACGTCGTCTTATCAAAATCGTCTTCCTTTAAACGTTAGCAGACATAGTAACTTCGCAGTCAGCTGTCAGTCAGTCTCCAGCTTTAAGCGATGTAGGTGCAACATTACCCCCCTACTCCTCGCGAATTTCTACCGTTACCGACGCGTACCGGTGCGGCTTCTGTCCACGAGGGGACGACGGCTCCTGCAGCGCACGTCAAACGCCGGCGAACTGAGGACGGTACAGATTTCGGGGACGCCCCACTCCAGTCTCGTTCTTCTGACACGGCGTTGACAGAGGGTGCACCTTCTGGCGGTAATGCGTTGTCTACTGATGTTAATTGTGATTCCAGTATTACCAGAGAGGATGTAGCTGCTTCTCTAGATGTTGATATGTGCTTCAGTCAGCGTCCCCCCCTTCACCCGCCGACGTGGCGGTTCCCGTGGGTTCCGTTGTTCTCGCAGAGACGTCGCCTGCTAGTCAGCCTTTACAGTGTTCCAGTGCAGTACCACCCCTCCTCCACACTGAGGCGGTCGAGCAACAGGATTCTACGGGTTCTCTTCCTGATGTTCAGGAGATGCCACCCGACACCGGCACTGCATTACCTGTCTCTTCTGTACCTGATGTTGCTGTTGGTCGTTCTGAGCTGTGTTCCCCGATTTCCGATAAGTGCGGTGACGATGGCTCCTCTGTCAAATCTGAGCTTGACGTGCCCCCAACCCCTCCACATCAAGAGTGTATCTTTTCACGGAGTGGTGTGAAACAGCGTTATCAACCTGCCCCGTGCCGCAGCGCGTCGTAAAAAGAAAAGCGAGGATTCCACGGCGTCGGGTGGGGAGGACTAGCATCATACCTTCTTTTCCCCGCCTCCGGACGTGCTAGTGCTTTTTCCTTAATGTTGTTTTATTAACCTTACATGTGTTAACGGATGCAGGCGTATACATTTCTAACCCTCAATGTTAATAGGATACGTTCCCAATTACGGATTGCTGTGTTACGCCAGTTTATTTACGATTCCCAAGCTGATATCGTGTGTTTACAAGAGGTATTATTTGATGTGTTTTGTGTTCCTGGATATTCTTTGTTTTTCAATGTCGCGCCTGAAAATGTATAGGTATGGCTTTGCTTTATCGAGATGGAATCCCGCTGACGGACTTCGAAACGCTAGATCATGGTCGCGGTATAGGCTGTAGTTCTTATGACCTCGCCTTAATTTTTCTTTACGCTTCGTCTGGATCCGGTCGTTCATCCGATCGCACGCGGTTCTATAAGGAAGAAGTTGTTTATTTACTCCGACGGAACCCGTGCAAGGTTCCGTTAGGGGGTGATTTTAATTGTGTCTTACGCCATGTTAATCAGACCCCCAACTATACATTTTGCCGTGAACTTAATGGTACGGTGACGTCCTTGCATCTCCAGGATGCTTGAATTTGCAGATATACTACATTCGTGCGGTTTACGTCTTTTACAAGTACTTCAAGTAGCCGATTGGGCCGCTTTTATTTATCTGCCCCCATATGTAGTCAGCTTCTGTCGATTGATGTAATTCCTGCCAGTTTCACTGATCACTGTGCTGTTTCCATGACTTTTAACAACGTCCCGCAGCGAGTCCATCTCTCTCGGCCTTTATGGAAGCTAAACGCTCTACATCTCACGGACCCCTCTCTGGAAGGCATCATCGCAGACGTATGGCGGCGGACAACCCAGTCCGTGACGCATTATTCCTCACTTCTCGAATGGTGGGTTACCTTTGCTAAACCCCGGATTCGAAATATACTCAAGGATTTTAACGCTGAAAAGGCGGCTGAAATAGGGCGCACTAGGGAGTTTTATTATGCAGCCCTTCGCGATTTTTACGATAATGCTCGTGATGCCCCCTTGAGGTTCGTTGACGTCCACCGCGTGAAGGCAAAACTTCTCCAACTCAAACGCAGGCAAATCGATGGGGTCCGACTGCGTTCACAGCCTCGTTCAATCGTACAGGATGAGTTGGCCTCTCTATCATCTTCTCCGGCTTCACAAGCGATCTCAAAGTACGTGTCTTTCTACCATTCGTTCTCTAGATGGGTGTGAGTGGTCCTCCCAATCTGATATCATGCATGAACTTTGCCAGTACTATTCCGAGCTTTATGCTGAAGTGGATTCAGACGGTCCACCGTCTGTTGATTTCACCTCCCTCCTGGAAGAGTTTTTCTCTGTATTCCATCGCGATGATATACTTGATATTGTGGCTCGTTCTCCCTCCCTCAAAGCACCTGGCCCCGATGGCCTTCCCAAAGAATTTTGTATTCGATTTTGGCCCTTAATAGGAGATACGATAACTTCCAGGGAGGCCTTCTCCCGCCCATCTTTAAGGTTGCTTAAATAGTCCTGATTCCCAAAACGCCGGGACGTTTGCATGTGGATCAGGTCCACCCGATAACTCTCTTTCACTATGATTATGAAATAGTAGCGCGAGCGGTCAATAGCCGACTATAGGTATTGTTGACTACCATCATCGCGAGTCATCAAAGTTGTCTTCCGGGTCGTTCTCTCCTGAGTCACGTTGCTTAATGTCGAGACTTAATTTCGATTAGTTCTACCATTCCCGTGCCAAGAGTTTTGCTTTTCATTGATTTTCACCAAGCGTTCGACCGCGTCAATCATGGATTCCTTATGCGAGTATTGACGACTGTTGGTTTTAACAATGCTGCACGATGGCTGCTTAGCTCTCTAATCACTGGTATTCGGGCGTCCATTGACGTAAATGGGCGTCTTACTTCCCCCATCGCGGTGTGTCAGTCCATTATCAATGTCGTTGTACGTGCTGTTTCTGGAACCATTATTGCGAACTATAGATGCTCGTTTGAGTGGCTGGTCGCTGCTGGGAGAAAGATTTACCGTTCGTGCATATGCTGATGACGTTATGGTTCTTCTCCGTACCCATGATAATATACCACTGCTAAAGGAAGTTTTGGATGCCTTTTGTCGTCTTACGGGAGCGCGGGTTAATGACCAGAAATGTCGTTTACTCAGTCTGCGTGGATTTGACGCTGTTGAAATTCCATGGGCTTCGAAGGTCACCCGATATCGATCGTTGGGTGTTATAATTGACAGCTGTCCGCTAAAGGTGGCTACGATAAACTGGAAGTCTATCACGGATAAGATTCAGGGTGTAATCATTGAACACGAGCGTCGCTCCCTCTCACTTCTTCATAGGTTCGGGCCATGGAAACGTATGTGTTAAATAAAGCTTTTTTTATTGCACAAATCTTTCCACTTCCTGCGATGGTGTCCTGCAAGTTGCAAAGTTTAACTGGCAGGTTTATCTGGCGCCACTCTGCATTTCGCGTGCGTTATGGGGTCATGGTGCGGCCCAGTTTGTAGGGAGGTTTGGCCCTCCCTGACGTTCGGGTTAAGGTGTCTGCCTTATTCATCCGTCGCACCGTGTTAGCGTGTCAACGCCCCCCACCCCCAGTCACTTACAGCTCGCCTTTATGACTGTATCCGACTGGCGAGTTTAACACCTCCAATAGATATTGGTAGGATTAGTTATAAATTACGGCACGTCAGGGAATTTTTTCTTGAGGTCAGTTATTTAGGAGTAAATATCCTTTCCCAAGCGAATCTCTCCCTAAAAATGCTGTTAAGCCGCTGCACAGTGTAGTGTAACGACGTAAGTTCTTTATAAATGATTTTCTTTCGACATATGACCATGTGTAGACTTCGTCACCTACGTCAGTTACAACCCACTTCAAAATTATTTATATTCTTCTTAAATTGTCTCAGAATGGTTCTTGAACGAAACTGTAAAACATCATTTGAGTCGTATGCGCAGAAATACGTCACTCGGGTCAATTGGTTTGCGTAAACTTTTTCAGTTTAGATTTCGTTTGTTTCTGCTCAGAAATTATATTGATACACGTTATGTGATTTAATCGATATTAGAACCACACATTGAATAAACTTTTGAGATTCAAAGTTGCGATGAACTCTGTCAAAATTCAATAATCTTGTCAAATATATTATTAATTCATTCACATAATTCTTCATAAATAAATCCTCAGAACACGTATTTCAACTTTAGTAGCATCCACTAGTTTATTATCTTCCTACATACAGACGTGAACCTGAGCCTTGACGAGACAAAACTAACATTTTCAATAAGATTAAACTTCCTATGATATCATTGTTGTAAAAAACATTACAAATTTTCATTTATTTTATTTTTTAGAAGCACGACGCAACAACTCGGTTCCAGGATCTTCTGTTGCTCTATGGCTGTCGACCCGCGACGTATAGTGGCCAGCAATTTTCTCTCTGGTCCCGGCAGCGAAGATGCTGTCTCCGTTCGTTGCGCCGCCCTCTCCGTACATGAAACATAAAAAAAATACAAAAACTTTAGACAATTCACAACCATTACAAAATATTACAAAAATACATAAACAAACTAAATTAAACTTATATTCCCCTGCAAACTGGGCTGACGCTGGTGGATCGGTGACGCTTCAATTTCGCGTCCCACTACAACAGTTCCTTATAGCCTTCCCTCTGTGGAAGCCGTTTCGTCAGAAACGAACTGGAAGATTGTTTGGCCTAGCATCAACCTCCCGATTTTCCCGATGAAAGTGGCGTCCTCGTGGTATAAGGTTGTTCATGATATTTTACCTATCAACGTGCGACATTTTCGTATTGGCCTCAGTGTAACGGATCGCTGCAATCGTTGCCATGAAATTGATACATTATCTCATCGGTTGATTTCCTGCGGTCATGACTATTGGAGATGGCTTCGCCGACAACGGGCTTTTCTCCTCAGGACGTCGGAGGCGGCTATCTCGGGGCAGATTCTCGTGCGTCCCGATTCAACCTTCTTTCCTCGATCGAAGAACAATACCGTCATGTGGCTAGTTGGCCAGTATGTCCACTACGTGACGGTGAGTGGATATAACGCAGATCCGTGTGCCTTTTCCCGCTATATGGCCACCGCACATTGGACGTGGCTCCGGATGCCCCGTTATCGCGATTTTTTTTTCTAATATGTTGTATCTTGTTTTTCATCGCCAAGGCGTTGGACTAGTTGCCATGTCCCCCTTTTTTATTATTTTTGTGGACACTTCTATGGATTTAGATGTTCCACGATGTAGAAGTGGCGGAAGAAAGAATGTGTGGGAACGTTAAAATTGACGACCAATTCCTTCCTATGCGCTTTTTTGATTTCACCCTTTTGTTTTTGTCGAAATGACTTCTTTTGTTTTATTTTCATTGATTGCCTTCAATAAGTGTTTTGGTAAAAACAAGAATATTTTCGATTTTTGAAGGAATACACTGCCATTTGAGTGTATATTTCGGTGCGTTTCCTGTTAAAAAAAATTCATAGTTGGCTGGTTCATAAATAAAATAAAAAGAAAAAACCCACCCTGGTGCCAATATTATTTCTCTTTTTTCACTTTATTAAAAATTTTGTCTGTGTCGTGGTATATATATTAAAAAAAAACTATGAGGTAATCGTTGTGCATTCTGAACCTGTAGTCATGTGTTCGCCTCTAACAATTTTTTCCACATTTCGGCTAAAAAACAAAAAAAAATGGCTCAGATGAAGAGAGCATCTGCCACGCAGGCAATTAAAAAAACAAAAAAAGGTTCGTGAATATGTGTTTGGTAAAGGACAAGGAAAGAAAGGGGTCGCGTCTTTGATTCATAATCAAAAATTTCTTTGCTCCTCAGTTCGAATCCCGCAGCCGCTTAAATTTCGATTAATAATCAGCATTGGCGGCCGAAGACTTCCGCCATAAGAAGTCAGCCTCATTCTGCCAGCGGCCTTGTCAAAGAGGATGGAGAAGCGGACAGAGGTTCAGGGCACTCTCGTGTCCTAGGGGTGGGAAACTGCCCCTAAAGGCGGAAGAATCAGCAATGATCAACGGCAAGAGGATGCAGAAGTCAATAGAAACCACTGCATTAAAGACACATAACGCGTGTCCACAGGACATGTTGCCTGTAACTGAAGAAGTGTCGTGATGATCTCTCCACCGGAAAATGATTCCAGAAGTCTCCCATTCGGATCTCCGGGAAGGGACTGCCAAGTGGTAGGATACCATGAGAAAAAGACTGAATAATAAACGGAAGGATAACGCTTTACGAGTCGGGGCGTGGAATGTCAGAACCTTGAACGTGACATGGAAGGTAGAAAATTTGAAAAGGGAAATGCAAAGGTTCAGTCTAGATATAGAATGAGTCATTGAAATGATGTGGAAAGAAGACAAGGATTTAGGGCCAGATGAGTATAGGGTAATATCAAAAGCAGCAAGAAAATGGTATAACAGGAGTAGGATTCGTTATGAATAGGAAGGTTGGGCAGAGAGTGTGAACTGTTCAGTGATAGAGTTATTCTTATCAGATCGACAGCAAACCAACGATAGTTCAGGTATACATGCCGACGTCGCAAGATGAAGATGAAGAGATAGAGAAAGTGTATGAGGATATTGAAAGGGTAATACAGTATATAAATGGGCATGGAGATCTAATAGTTATGGGAGAGTGGAATGCAGTTGTAGGGGAAGGAGTAGAAAAAAAGGTTACAGGAGAATATGTGCTTGGGACAAGGAAAGAGAGAGGAGACAGAATAATTTTGTAGCAAGTTTCAGCTAGTAATAGCGAATACCCTGTTCAACAATCGCAAGAGGTGGAGCTAAACTTAGAAAAGGCCGGATGATACGGGAATATTTCAATTAGATTACATCATGTTCAGACAGTAATTCCGAAATCAGATACTGGATTGTAAGACGTACCCAGGAGCAGAACAGACTCAGATCCCAATATAGTAGTGATGAAGAGTAGGATGAACCTTAAGACATTAGTCAGGAAGAATCAATATGCAAAGAAGTGGAATACGGAAGTAGTAAGGAATGACGAGATACGATTCAAGTTCTTTAAGGCTATAGATACAGCAATAAGGAATAGCTCAGTAGGCAGTAGAGTTAAAGATGAATGGACATCTCTAAAACCGGGCCATCATAGAAGTTGGGAATGAAAACATAGTTACAAAAAAAGTAACTGCGAAGAAATCATGGGCAACAGAAGAAATACGTCAGTTGATTGATGAAAGAAGGAAGTACAAAATGATGCGGAAAATAGAAAAATAAGTCGCTGAGGAATGAAATAAATAGTAAGTGCAGGGAAGTTAAGACGAAAAGGCTGCAGGAAAAATGTGAAAATATCGAAAAGAAAATGATTGTCGGAAGGACGGACTCAGCATATAGGAAAGTCATAATAACCTGCGGTGACATTAAAAGCAAGGGTGGTAACATTAAGAGTGCAACGGGAATCCCACTGTTAAAAGCTGAGGAGAGAGCGAGCGGATAGGCGATAAAAATACATCGAAAGTCTCTATGAGGGGGAAGCTATGTCTGATGTGATAGAAGAAGAAACAAGAGTCGATTTAAAAGAATCAGAATTTAAAAAAGCCTTGGAGGAATTAAGGTCAAATAAGGCTGGCAAATAGATAACATTCCATCAGAATTATTGGTAGAAGTGGTAACAAAACGACTATTGACGTTGGTGTGTAGAATGTATGAGTCTGGCGACATACTATCAGACTTTCGGAAGAGCATCATCCACACTATTCTGAAGACGGCAAGAGCTGACAAGGGCGAGAATTATCGCACAATCCGCTTAACAGCTCATGCATCCAAGTTGCTTACAAGAATAATATACAGAAGAATGGAAAAGAAAATTGAGAATGTGCTAGATGACGATCAGTTTGGCTTTAGGAAAAGTAAAGACACGAGAGAGGCAATTCTGACGTTGTGGTTAATCATGGAAGCAGGCCTAAGGAAAAATGAAGGTACGTTCACTGGATTTATCTGCCTGGAAAAAGCGTTCGACAGTGTAAAATGGTGCAAGGTGTTCGAATTTCTGATAAACGTAGGGGTAAGCTATAGGGAGAGACGGGTAATATACAATATGTACAACAGCCAAGAGGGATTAATAAGAGCGGACGACGAAGAACGAAGTGCTCGTATTAAAAAGGGTGTAAGACAAGGATGTAGCCTTTCTCTCACACTGTTCAATCTGTGTATCGAGGAAGCAATGATGGAAATAAAAGAAAATTTCAGGAGTGGAATTAAAATTCAAGGTAAAAGCATATCAATGATACGATTCGCTGATGACATTGCTATCCTGAGTGAAATTGAAGAAGAATTACATGATCTGCTGAACGGAATGATGTCTAATGAGTGCACAGTATTGACTGAGAGTAAATTGACGAAAGACGAAGGTAATGAGAAGCAGTACAAATGAGAACATCGAGAAACTTAACATAAGGCTTGATGGTCACGAAGTAGATGAAGTTATGGAAATCTGCTGCCTAGGCAGTAAAATAACCAATGACGGTCGGGACAAGGAGAACACGCATAATTCAGCTTGAAGTGCACATTGGTGTGTCCACATTTACACTGAAGTACCTGATATTAAGCTTTTCTGTGAGGTTTTCAGGATGCAAATTTTGCTGACGTACTGGTATATTATGTCACGTTTGTTTCTCTATAACGGCATAATGGCATACATGTCAGAAAATGGAAATGAGCTCTAGAAATTCAGTGAACTGTTGAAAATAAGCGTGTGAAAGGAAACTCTTTTTTTCAGATTAATTGATGACCTACAGAGAAAAGATTAATAAAAGCTAAACTTATTTATCAAACCAACGAAAATAAAGTCAGTCTTCTGAAAGAGGGTTAATGGATTGATAGTAATGTGGAAATAAAGGAAAATCAGAAAATTAAAACTAATTACATATTGTTTTAGTTTTCCATGATTATGTGGATGTATTTTAATTCCCTCGATAGCTCCCAGTCACAGAAATCCGTTTTGTTTTCGTTTGAAGTGAGAGCTATAAACAAAGAGAAAACAAAAAAATGACGACATGTAAAAACGGTTCACATGGAGGATACACCTTCACCCCGTTCACCCACTTCTCGCTACAACTAAGTCTGTTCTGCACATGGGCTAATCTGCGAATCTGATAGCTTGGGTGCGCCAGAAAATTTTTTCCTGGTGGCACCTAGTTGCTTGCTTCTTTTGCTAAAACAGCTAACAGCCACACAGCAAGTATTTGAATTTAATCATAAAACAGTCTACACCTCAAGGCATATTAATTACAAGGTAACAGGTTTCGGTCATCTTCAAATCTTCAAAACCATACTGATTGACAATATCTGTAAACGGAGCAGGAACCACTGAATTACTGCTGGCTACTTTAAGCAGCCGGAATTGAGAGAAGATGATGCTCATACACGACTTCAACTCTGTGCATGTGCGCATGCCCGCTGGCAATTGCTCAAAAGAATCTCAACAAACCCAATAGCCTTTTTCCTATTCTCCACTTCTCTCGTTTCCACTCCTCTCCCCACCCTGTCATACCTCCCAGCTGCGCCTAGCAACCCTACCCTGTCCTCAACATGTCCCTGAACGCACCCACAAGCAGTGCTACATTTTTTCCCATCCCTAACTTGCAGCCTCCACCACACCCAGACCACACAGATTGCTTTCCAGATCAGGTGCAGTGGCTGTACACAGTTTAGTTTCAGTGACCAGGGACAGTGACAGTGATCATCTGTGTGCGTACTGTGCTTGTGTGAATGTGTGTGTGTGTGTGTGTGTGTGTGTGTGTGTGTATGTGTGTGTGTATGCGTACCGACGGACATCGATAACTCTCCTCAGTGCAGTACGAGGTGCATCCAAGTTCTAAGGCCTCCGATTTTTTTTCTAATTAACTACTCACCCGAAATCGATGAAACTGGCGTTACTTCTCGACGTAATCGCCCTGCAGACGTACACATTTTTCACAACGCTGACGCCATGATTCCATGGCAGCGGTGAAGGCTTCTTTAGGAGTCTGTTTTGACCACTGGAAAATCGTTGAGGCAATAGCCGCACGACTGGTGAATGTGCGGCCACGGAGAGTGTCTTTCATTGTTGAAAAAAGCCAAAAGTCACTAGGAGCCAGGTCAGGTGAGTAGGGAGCATGAGGAATCACTTCAAAGTTGTTATCACGAAGAAACTGTTGCGTAACGTTAGCTGGATGTGCGGGTACGTTGTCTTGGTAAAACAGCACACGCGCAGCCCTTTTTTGTTGCAGTGCAGGAAGGAATTTGTTCTTCAAAACATTTTCTTAGGATGCACCTGTTACCGTAGTGCCCTTTGGAACGCAATGGGTAAGGATTACGCCCTCGCTGTCCCAGAACATGGACACCATCATTTTTTCAGCACTGGCGGTTACCCGAAATATTTTTGGTGGCGGTGAATCTGTGTGCTTCCATTGAGCTGACTGGCGCTTTGTTTCTGGATTGAAAAATGGCATCCACATCTCATCCATTGTCACAACTGACGAAAAGAAAGTCCCATTCATGCTGTCGTTGCGCTTCAACTTTGCTCGGCAACATGCCACATGGGCAGCCATGTGGTCGTCCGTCAGCATTTGTGGCACCCACCTGGATGACACTTTTCGCACTTTCAGGTCGTCATGCAGGATTGTGTGCACAGAACCCACAGAAATGCCCACTCTGGAGGCGATCTGTTCAACAGTCATTCGGCGATCCCCCAAAACAATTCTCTCCACTTTCTCGATCATGTCGTCAGACCGGCTTGTGCGAGCCCGAGGTTGTTTCGGTTTGTTGTCACATGATGTTCTGCCTTCATTAAACTGTCGCACCCACGAACGCACTTTCGACACATCCATAACTCCATCACCACATGTCTCCTTCAACTGTCGATGAATTTCAATTGGTTTCACACCACGCAAATTCAGAAAACGAATGATTGCACGCTGTTCAAGTAAGGAAAACGTCGCCATTTTAAGTATTTAAAACAGTTCTCATTCTCGCCACTGGCGGTAAAATTCCATCTGCCGTACGGTGCTGCCACCTCTGGTACGTATTGACAATGAACGCGGCCTCATTTTAAAACAATGCGCATGTTTCTATCTCTTTCCAGTCCAGAGAAAAAAAAAATCGGAGGCCTTATAACTTGAATGCACCTCGTAATCCGTGAGGAATGGGCTGACATTCCCCAAGAAACCTTCCAGCACCTGAGTGAACGTGGACCTGCGAGAGTGGAAACTGCCATCAAGGCTAATGGTGGGCCAACACAATAATGAATCCCAGCATTACCGATGGAGGGCGCCACGAACTTGTAAGTCATTTTCAGCCAGGTGTCCGGATACTTTTGATTACATAGTGTATAGCGCATTTTATATTTCACTCTTTCGGAAATGGAGGGGTTAGTTATATTCTGCTAACCCCCATGCACCAAGGGTTGTGTCGTTTATACATACTCCATTTTTTTATTGACCCACTATTGCATGACGTTTTTTAGGAAACCAATATTAGTGAAGGTAAGCTTGGTGGTATGGACTGTCACAAATATACCAAGGGACAGATTGAAAATAGAAATTTTGATTTAATTTTCATTTATTCAATATTTTAGGTTAGTAGCCATGTGCCAACAAACCAATGATACTGATTAATCTTTCAGTTACACAGACGTGCAAACTTAATCTGTGGTATCATTAAGCACAATTTTACATACCATAAAAATCTAACTAGATGTGATATAAGTAGCAGAAATAATTCACCCCTTCAACTACTTTCGCACGTGAGTACGTACACTCGACCTTTATCTAAGATCATCGTTTTTCAGCTGTTCCTGCCAAGTTAATTGTGCTAAGCACAGTGTGTGGCTGGATGAAGGCAGACTGTGAGTGTTGCCAGACGCCAACATCATACACATAAAAGTGATTTCCTTAACACACGTAAAATTTACGGTTTGTTGCCAAATAGCAACAGGGAAATTTTGCTTTCATATTTTATCACATACATCTCAAGTAACATCAAACGTTCTTAAAACTACACATAAAATACATTTATTTACACAATTATTAATACACAAATCATTCTTCTTTTACAAAATGTAACTCTGCCACTTTTGCCTCTAAAACGTTTATCTCGCCAGCGTATCTTTTGAATCTCACTTTTTTTTGCAGGCCGTGGTGGCCAAGCGGTTAAAGGCGCTACAGTCTTGAACCGCGCGGCCGCTACGGCCGCAGGTTCGAATCCTGCCTCGGGCATGGATGTGTGTGATGTCCTTAGGTTAGTTAGGTTTAAGTAGTTCTAAATTCTAGGGGACTGATGACCTTAGAAGTTAAGTCCCATAGTGCTCAGAGCCATTTGAACCATTTGAATCTCACTTTTTCTGCTTTTTCGGCTGCTCAAATTCAACCCATATTTACTCGTTTGCCAACGGACTCTTTCGTGCACAGACAAACTTTGTGACCACAGATTTTTAGATTCGAACACTTTCTTTCTTCATTTGTATCGTTAATTTCACTTAGATGCTGCAACTTTTTAATTTCAACAGTCTGTAAGATCATTTTCACCGTCCTCCTTTTTTCCTCCATATACATAGTATAGGTTACAACATCTGATCAATCCTCAATTTCATTATCATCATCAAACAACTCAACAGACATTTCCTTTATCCCAGTTTCGTCTTTCCTCTCTTCAAAATCTCTTGCAACTTTTTAGTTCTCCCGTGCCCACCAGCAAGACAGTAATGACTTCAGTAGTTTTCTATACCGCTTCCTATAATTAATAGACTATCCGCTTTCTAACCGTACCATTCTGTACTAACATCACCAACTAAACAAATATTTTCCCATTTACCCGTTCCTGCATACTCCCGATGTACCTCTAAATCATCTGTAAGCTTTATGTCGCCCCTCAAAATTCATTTCGTCAGCCTCGTAAGCACCAAATATACTGATTGTTTCCTGCGAATTAACGATTACAGTAGCTACAACATTCTTATAACTAACCTCACAACTTAAAACTTAAAATCCATTACAAGACCGCACTTACCTCCGTCGAAACACTACAAAATATATCATAATTAACACTCTTGAGATCAATCGATAACTCATGAGCTTCGTAACTTAAAATACCCATTCCATCCGTCAGTACATTATGGAAATCATCACCAATAACTCCGTCAACTTCGGCCGATGCACTATATAAATTGCCGCTAGTACATCGTTCCACATTAGAACTCACTAACACTTGAATTCTTCCAAACACGGATCTAACTGTTTCTCTTTTACATTTTCGCTCCCATATGCTTTAACGAAGCGTGTAATACATATCCATATCTATGCTTCAACATCCACTCAAAATTATTGTTTTCATCGAGAGCCATTGGTTCACTTCCATCAATAGCAATTAATAAACAAATCCGTGCCTCAGATACGAATATATCTAAATGAGCCTTCACTGAGTTCAGCACTTAAAACTTTCACAATTACCTCCCTTCAACGAGAAATCACGCACATCCGCCGATACTAAATAAAATTCATCACTAGCTGATGAGACTACTGCTAAGCCGCCTTCACAAGTACTCTATGTGACCAAAAGTATACGGGGACCTGGCTGAAAATGACTTACAAGTTCGTGGCACCCTTAGCCTTGATGACAGCTTCCACTCGCGCAGGCATATGTTCAACCAATTTCTGGAAGGTTTCTTGGGGAATGGAAGCCCATTACGCACTGAAGAGGGTTACCGATATCGGTCGGTGTGCCTGGCCCGAAGTCGGTGTGCCAAAACATCCCAAAGGTGTTCTATATGATTCAGGTCAGGACTCTGTGCAGGCCAGTCCATTACAAGGACGTTATTGTCGTGTAATCACTGCGCCACAGGTGCTCGATCGTACTGAAAAATGCAGTCGCCATCCCAGAATTTTTTTTCAGCAGTGGGAAGCAAGAAGGTGCTTAAAACATCAATGTCGGCCTGTGATGTGATAGTTCCACGTAAAACAACAAGGGCTGCAAGATCCTTGCATGAAAAACACGACCACATCATAATACCACCGCCTCCGAATTTTACTGTTGGTACTACACACGCTGGCAGACGATGTTCACTGGACATTCGCCATACCCACAACCTGCCATCGGATCGCCACATTGTGCACCGTGATTCGTCACACCACAAAACGTTTTTCCACTGTTCAATCGTCCAATGTTTACGCTCCTTACACCAAGCGAGGCGTCGTTTAGCATTTACCGGCGTGATGTGTGGCTTATGAGCAGCCGCTCGACCATGAAATCCAAGTTTTCTCACCTCCCGTCTAGTTGTCATAGAACTTGCAGTGGATTCTGAAGCAGATTCCTCTGTAATGGTCTGGATATATGTCTGCCTATTACACATTACGACCCTCTTCAATTGTCAGCGGGCTCTGTCAGTCAACAGACGAGGTCGGCCTGTACGCTTTTGTGTTGTACGTGTCCCTTCACGTTTCCACTTCAGTATAACATTGGAAACAGTGAACCTAGGGATACTTAGGAGTGTAGAAATCTCGCGCACAGACCTATGACACAAGTGACACCAAATCACCTGACCACGTTCGAAGTCCGTGAGTTCCGCGGAGCGCCCCATTCTGCTCTCTCACTATGTCTAATGACAACTGAGGTCGCTGATATGGAGTACCTGGCAGAAAATGGCAGCACAATGCACGTAATATGAAAAACGTATGTGTTTGGGGGTGTCTGGATAATTTTGATCACATACTTCCGTTGATCCACCACTAAAGCCATCTCCAGCTGACGAGACTGCAGCTTCGCCTCTTATTATAGATAGCTGCATTTACTTCCTCCAATACAAAAACATCCACATTACTATAATTTTTGCTACTGTCTAGTACCTAGTTAGAATTCGTTATACATTCCTCCTCCACCAAATTCAAATCCACCTCTGCCCCTCTCTTGATCACAGAAATATTCAACAAGCATTCATTCATTCCATCAGTCACTTCCCTTTTACAAAATAAATTTTTCATCCTCATATCGTCATTATCGAATCTTCCATCACATTTTACTATATTTCCAGCGGCCCCTTTATACATGCACTGTTAAAAATTATTATTATTTTTTTTTTAAATTTCTTGTAACCTCCATGTGTGTGTGTGTGTGTGTGTGTGTGTGTGTGTGTGTGTGTGTGTGTGTGTGTGAAATCTTATGGGATTTAACTGCTAAGGTGATCAGTCCCTAAGCTTACACACTACTTAATCTAAATTATCCTAAGGAAAACACACACATCCATGCCCCAGGTAGGACTCGAACCTCCGCTGGAACCAGCCGCACAGTCCATGACTGCAGCGCCCAGACCGCTCGGCTAATCCCGCGGGGCAGGAACCTCCATCTACATCTACATCTACATCCATACTCCGCAAGCCACCTGACGGTGTGTGGCGGAGGGTACCTTGAGTACCTCTATCGGTTCTCCATTCTATTCCAGTCTCGTATTGTTCGTGGAAAGAAGGAGTGTCGGTATGCCTCTGTGTGGGCTCTAACCTCTCTGATTTTATCCTCATGGTCTCTTCGCGAGATATACGTAGGAGAGAGCAATATACTGCTTGAGTCTTCGGTGAAGGTATGTTCTCGAGACTTTGACAAAAGCCCGTACCGAGCTTCTGAGCGTCTCTCCAGCAGAGTCTTCCACTGGAGTTTAACTATCATCTCCGTAACGCTTTCGCGATTACTAAATGATCCTGTAACGAAGCGCGCTGCTCTCCGTTGGATCTTCTCTATATTTTCTATCAACCCTATCTGGTACGGATCCCACACTGCTGAGCAGTATTCAAGCAGTGGGCGAACAAGCGTACTGTAACCTACTTCCTTTGTTTTCGGATTGCATTTCCTTAGGATTCTTCCAATGAATCTGAGTCTGGCATCTGCTTTACCGACGATCAACATTATATGATCATTCCATTTTAAATCACTCCTAATGCGTACTCCCAGATAATTTATGGTATTAACTGCTTCCAGTTGCTGACCTGCTATTTTGTAGCTAAATGATAAAGGATCTATCTTTCTGTGTATTAGCAGCACATTACACTTGTCTACATTGAGATTCAGTTGCCATTCCCTACACCATGCGTCAATTCGCTGCAGATCCTCCTGCATTTCAGTACAATTTTCCATTGTTACAACCTCTCGATACACCACAGCATCATCTGCAAAAAGCCTCAGTGAACTTCTGATGTCATCCACCAGGTCATTTATGTATATTGTGAATAGCAACGGTCCTATGACACTCCGCTGCGGCACACCTGAAATAACTCTTACTTCGGAAGACTTCTCTCCACTGAGAATGACATGCTGCGTCCTGTTATCTAGGAACTCCTCAATCCAATCACACAATTGGTCTGATAGTCCATATGCTCTTACTTTGTTCATTAAACGACTGTGGGGAACTGTATCGAACGCCTTGCGGAAGTCAAGAAACACGGCATCTACCTGTGAACCCGTGTCTATGGCCCTCTGAGTCTCGTGGACGAAAAGCGCGAGCTGGGTTTCACATGACCGTCTTTTTCGAAACTCATGCTGATTCCTACAGAGTAGATTTCTAGTCTCCAGAAAAGTCATTATACTCGAACACAATACGTGTTCCAAAATTCTACAACTACTCCATCTCCAACTTTGTGGCTTAAAGCGATGTGTCCCTTTTGATCGCCTGTTTATTTCGCGACCTGCGGACATACCCCACTCCAATAACAATCACGGAAAGGTGGGATGCAGTAATCCTCAAAGGAGTGAACGGAGATGTTTACTCATCAAGCTGTAGCACGTGGATGAGGAAAATCTTGCAGCACGCCTTAGCAGTTTCCGTTGATAACTGTTCAGAATCTCAGCAGAACCCATTACACCATCTAGGTGCTGTAAATGAAAGCAAAACCATTCGGGTGCATTGCAACTCACCTTCCTAACGCATAAAATGAATATCATTCATTTTGTCAAGCTCCTAAAACGTTTGGTGATTCAGAGTAACTGAAACCAACAAATGACAAGTAATGGGTGTGATTCCATGGCATCTAAAACGGAACATGTACGTGCCTACAGGATTACGGTGCTGGTGAATCAATAGTAAATTTGTGGTGTGCTGTTGATATCAGATGTTGATGTGTGCTTTCAGAGTGCTGTTTCGCCGCTGTCGCCCAGCGTCTGATGTCCGGTGCGTGTAAAACCGTCGCCACTTTGCCTCTGGCGGAGCTGCGGACACGTGCCGGCGGTTCGCGGGATTGCAGACGTGCCTGCGGTAATTAGCGACGGGCTAACGGCCCGTAGCGCGCCCCGCTGCGGTCCAGCCGGTCTTAATTAAGCCGTATCGGCCTGCCAGGGACCCACCCCATAATTATTAGTCGCGGCCTCGTGAGCGCTCGCCGAGCGCCGCCCCGGTATGGCAGACATCCCTGCAGAGCGCTCAGGGCGCGTGTTGACGGAACCGTGTAGTGGAAAGTGACCACGTATCTCCTGCCGTTCGCGTCAGCGTTTGCCACTTGAAACGACCACGGGCATTTCAGTTTCCTTTACCCTGCTGTGTACCCATATATATTTTAAATAATTAAATATGTGAGATTGTATGTTCCTTATCTCATGCTAAACTGGACGATCGATTTGAAACAATTCGCTTAAAATTCTGCAAAGAAGCGCTCTGGGGTTAATGTAGGTGGTGGGGTGAAATAGAACTGTGACCCACGATGCAGAAATATCCAGCCTCTACGCATTAGTTATTTGAGAATGAGACCACTTGGTACTTACAACAAACTTTGCACATTATTTCAAACATTATCTTCCATCACCCCCACCCCACAAGAAGGTTAAATGAAAAAAAAAGTCGTTTGCTGCATTTTCACTGTTCACGCAACAAACTAAGTTTGCGAGATAAGCTGTCATAAAAAATGATTCGCGTAAAAACGAAACTCCACCGCAAAATTCACAAGAGATACAGCCAGAGTATGTGTAAAAATACGTGTGAAGTATGATAAATATTTATCACATGTTTGTGATACGTTCGTACGTGGACAAAGCCGCTGGTAAGAGGCTCTTCTAAAACCCCTGAATAGATTTCATCCAAACATGGTAGGCTTGATACTTACTGTGTGGAAAGAAATACAGTGGTGATGAAAACGACCAAACTTCTGTTGGGTGGGGAGGAACGGTGGGTGAATAAGTTGGGCAGGAGGAGAGAGAGGGGTAAGAGCACGCCGAAGTGTTTTCTTTTCTTTTCCCTTTTACTAAATTCCCATAGTGAAGCCGGCCAGAGTGGCCGAGCGGTTCTAGGCGCTACAGTCTGGAACCGCGTGACCACTACGGTCGCAGGTTCGAATCCTGCCTCGGGTGTGGATTGTGTGTGATGTCATTAGGTTCCTTAGGTTTAAGTACTTCTAAGTTCTAGGGGACTGATGACCTCAGCAGTTAAGTCCCATAGTGCTTAGAGCCATTTGAACCATTTGAACCACAGCGAAAATTTTGCAACTAAAACTGCATGGGAAGTACGACGGTGGACGCAGAACTTGGAAGGATGATGAACGAGGTATGCGCGGACATATTGTGTCAACAAGAACCGTACAGACGAGGTGGAAGAATTCCAGGCCTTCCGAGGCAGTACTTGCAAATCAGAGGCTCAGGTGCAAACAAGACCGTGGTTGCAATTCTCATTCTCATAAATTTCTTCCTCAGATGAAGACCTACATTTGATACTAGTAGACTTAGCCAGGAATGCCCTTTTTGCCAGTGCTAGTCTACTTTTAATGTCCTCCTTGCTCTGTCCGTCGTTGGTAGAATTCATAATCTTCATCAAGTTCGTCACCATCACTCCTGACGTAAAGTTTTTTGCTTTACTCATTTCTGCTACTACTCATTACT
Source organism: Schistocerca cancellata (assembly GCF_023864275.1). Taxonomy (NCBI): domain Eukaryota; kingdom Metazoa; phylum Arthropoda; class Insecta; order Orthoptera; family Acrididae; genus Schistocerca; species Schistocerca cancellata. The sequence goes on from NC_064626.1 coordinate 183,542,425, forward strand.
TTCGTCTTTGTGTACTCATTAGATTGTTAATTTAACTCAGCAGATCATGTAATTTTTCTCCTCTTTCTCTAAGGAAAGCAATGTCATCAGCGAATAGTATCAGTGATATACAGGGTTATTACAAATGATTGAAGCGATTTCACAGCTCTACAATAACTTTATTATTTGAGATATTTTCACAATGCTTTGCACACACATACAAAAACTCAAAAAGTTTTTTTAGGCATTCACAAATGTTCGATATGTGCCCCTTTAGTGATTCGGCAGACATCAAGCTGATAATGAAGTTCCTCCCACACTCGGCGCAGCATGTCCCCATCAATGAGTTCGAAAGCATCGTTGATGCGAGCTCGCAGTTCTGGCACGTTTCTTGGTGGAGGAGGTTTAAACACTGAATCTTTCACATAACCCCACAGAAAGAAATGACATGGGGTTAAGTCGGGAGAGCGTGGAGGCCATGACATGAATTGCTGATCATGATCTCCACCATGACCGATCCATCGGTTTTCCAATCTCCTGTTTAAGAAATGCCGAACATCATGATGGAAGTGCGGTGGAGCACCATCCTGTTGAAAGATGAAGTCAGCGCTGTCGGTCTCCAGTTGTGGCATGAGCCAATTTTCCGCGGGCTACGCGTGAAACTTGCCCGCGCGCGTTCAACCGTTTCTTCGCTCACTGCAGGCCGACCCCTTGATTTCCCCTTACAGAGGCATCCAGAAGCTTTAAACTGCGCATACCGTCGCCGAATGGAGATAGCAGTTGGTGGATCTTTGTTGAACTTCGTCCTGAAGTGTCGTTGCACTGTTATGACTGATGTGAGTGCATTTCAAGCACGACATACGCTTTCTCGGCTCCTGTCGCCATTTTGTCTCACTGCGCTTTCGAGCGCTCTGGCGGCAGAAACCTGAAGTGCGGCTTCAGCCGAACAAAACTTTATGAGTTTTTCTACGTATCTGTAGTGTGTCGTGACCATATGTCAATGAATGGAACTACAGTGAATTTATGAAATCGCTTCAATCATTTTTAATAGCCCTGTACTTCCACCTAAATTTTTAATTCCATTTTTGAACCTTTCTTTTATTTCCATCGTTGCTTCCTCGATGTGCATATTGAACAGCAGGGACGAAAGAATATACCATTTTCAATACGAGCACTTCGTTCTTAGTCGTCTGTTATTATTCCCACTTGTCTCTTGTACAAACTGTATAATGAAACTTCCTGTCAGATGGAAACTGTGCCAGACCAAGACTCCCACTCGGAACCTTTGACTTTCGCGGGCAAGTGCTCTGCAATCTGAGCTACCTCAGCACGTCTCACGACCCGTCCTCACAGCTTTACTTCCAGCAGTACCTCGTCTCCTACCTTCCAAAAAGCTGTGAATAGGTGTCATGCTTGAGTAGCTCAAATGGTAGAGCACTTGCTCGCGAGAGGCACAGGTCCCGCGTTCGAGTCTCAGTCAGGCACACAGTTTTAACCTACCAGGAAGTTTCATATCAGCGCACACTCCACTGCAGAATGAAAATTTTGTTTTGGAAATTGTATATTATCCTTATCTCCCTACAGCTTCTCCCCTTTTTCCTCAGAATTTCGAACATCTGGCACCCTTTTACTTTCTCGAACGCTTTTTCCAGGCCGACAAGTCGTATGAATGCGTCTTGATTTTTCTTTAGTTTTGCTTCCATTATCAATCGCAATGTTAGAATTGCCTCTCTGGTTCCTTTACCTATCCTAAATTTTCTTGTCCATTCTTCTATATGTTATTCTTGTCAGCAACATGGATAAATGAGATGTTTGTGTTATAATTCTCGCGCTTGTCGGCTCTTGCAATCTTCGGAATTGTGTGGATGCTGTTTTCCGAACATCAGACATCATCTCGCTAGGCTCATTCATTCTACATAGCAGCATGAATAATCCCTTTGTTGCCACTTCCCCAAATAATTTTAGGAATTCTGATGGAATGTGATCCACATCTTCTGACGTACTCGATCTTGAGTCTTTCAAAGCTCTTTTAAATTCTGCTTCCAACATTGTGTATTCCCTATCTCTTCTGCATCGACTCCTGTTTCTTCTCGCATCACGTCATCGGACAAGTATTGTCCCTCCTAGGCGCCTACTATATACTCTTTGCACCTATCGGCTCTCTGTGTTTAACAGCGGAATCCCCGTTGTACTCTTAACGTTAGCACCCTTGATTTTAATGTCATCGAACATTGTTATGACTTTTCTATACGCTGACTGAGTCCTTCCGATAATAATTCCATTTTCGATTTATTTACATTTTTCGTGTAGCTATTTCGCCTTAGCTGCGCTACACTTCCTACTGATTTCATTTCTAAGCGACTTTTATTTTTGTGTTCCTGAATTTCCATGAACGTTTTTGTATTATATTCTTTCATCGATTAACTGAAGTATTTCTGGTGTTACTCACGGTTTCTTCGCCGTTACCTTGTTTGTATCTATGTTTTTCTTTTCAGCTTCTGTGACTGCCCTTTGTAGACATGTCCATTTCTCTTCGATTAGACTGTCGACAGAGCTTTACCCTGTGGCAGTGTCTATAGCCTCAGAGAACTTTAAATGTGTCTATTGATTCCTTAGTGTTTCTGTACCCACTTATTTTCGCATTGATTCTCCCTGAATAATACATTGAACTTCAGCCTACTCTTCATCACTACTATATCGTGATCTGAGTCTACATCTGCTCCTGGGTACGCCTTACAATCCAGAATATGATTTCGGAATCTCTGCTTGACCATGACGTAAACTAATTGAAATCTTTCCATACCACGCGGCCTTTGCCATGTGTATCTCCTCTTCTTGAGATATTTGAATAGAGTGTTCGCTGTTAATAGCTGCAATTTTGCAGAAATGAGTCGGTCTTTCTCCTCTGCCATTCCTAGTGCCAAGCCCATATTGTCCGGTAGCCCTTTCTTCTCATCGGTTCCCTACAATCGCCACATTCCAGTGACCCATGACTATCAGATTTTTGTCTCGCTTTACGTACTGGATTACCCGTTCAACTTCCTTATATACGGTACACGATCTTCATCTTAGGATTGATACTTCGGCATGTGTACGTGAACTATTGGTGTCGGCGTTAGTTTGCTGTTGATTCCCATGATAAAAACCCTGTCACAGTAACTCATTCTCTGTCCTACCTTCCAGTTCATAACGAATCCTACTACTGTAATATCATTTTCTACTGCTGTTGATATTACCCTTTACTCATCCGACTACAAATACTAGTCTTCTTTCTATTTCACCTCACTGATCCCAACTATATGTAGCTGAGCGATATCGTTTTCTAACTTCCCTACCATGTTCAAAGTTTTGACGTTTCACCCCTCTACTAGTAGAACGTTATCCTTTCGTTGGGTGTTCAATCTTTTTCTCATAGTCACCTCGTCCTTTGCTGTCCTCTGCTGGATTTCCGAATCTTTTGCCAATGAAAAGATTATAACGAGACTTTTTCAACTGCAGAAAACATATCCTGTGGATATACAGCATGTGTCTTTAATGCAGTAGTTTTCATTGCCTTCCCCATCCTCATTCCCTCTATCGCTCCAGATTTTTCGGCCTTTTGGGGCAGTTTCCCAACATTGGGGCAATAAAGTGCCCTGAAACACTGTCTGGTCCTCCGCCCTCTTTGACAAGGCCGTTGGCTGAACAAGGGTGGCCTCTTATGCCGTAAGTCTTCGACCACCATTGCTGATGATTTTTATTCAAAATGCAGGTGGTTGTGTGGTTTGATTCCGGGGAATGAGACTATTTAGATTTTTTAAAAATGCATCAGGGCGTGGTGTGGCGGAGGCAATATAGGCAGGGGTCGCAACCCCAGTCCTGGACACAATGTCTCCTCCCTCCCATTCGTCGGGATGTGGTACAAAGGATACAATAGTTTCATTGTTTTTATGTTTTTTATTTTCATTTAATTAATTAGTTTTTTAAGCAGTAAGTAACTGAAACTAATCATTACATTCGTTTCGTGTTGCAGGGGGAAAGCCTCATCTGGCGCTGGTCTTACACACTGTACACGGTTGGCGGAGATATGACATGTTCCCATTTCTACCGAGTGGTCAACACGCGCTCCTGTTGCATTTACTCAGTTTGTCCTCTATTCCTACAGGATGTAGAAGGTCTTAGATATAGCGCTCTCCAACTTCCGTACAGGTCGGACTTAAATTGGGGCGCTCACATAGAGTAAGCTGCATGGATGGCGGGGCATGGGCATAGGTGCAGTTACCCGACTTCCGAGCTTGTATCACATCTCGGTGTGACACTACACGGTTGTACTATGCCTTGCATTGAGTATGTCGCCGTCTTTTGGGGGAAGGCAACCGAAGAACGCATGAAGAAGCTTCAGTCTCTGCAGAATCGCGTTCTGCACCTGCTTCTGCATCTAGCTTTAAATCTGGAACACTCTACGATATCGCGGAAGTCTCATGTTTCCGAACGACTGCCCGTACCTTTTACACGAAGAAAAGGCAGTTCAGGAACACGGAGATAAAGACGCTGGGCCGTAAGATTCAGCACAATGTCACAACAAGACAGCCATATTTTCTGCGTAAGCAGCCGCTATTGACGAAAAATGGAATTCAATCCAGATCAGAAGATCACATTCGTCACGTGTATTAGAGGAAAAACACTTCGTGTTGCGAACTCTTTCATCTTCGGATTGCTGAGAGACTCCGTGAAGTTCAAGCAGTAACGACAACGGATCGGCAGTTCGGTCTCTACACGAACCACTCATTGCTTTGAGTTCCCTGGGCAAGGCATCGGCTGTACGCGCAGCCCATTTATCAGAGCCTTCGCTAGTAACCATCGTTCGACAGTCCCATGCAGTGTTAAACGTAATGCCTAATAACTTTATTTTCTCAAAATTTGAACTTACGCCACATGAATACTGATTCTACGTTTAAATTCAGTACGTTCCAAGTGAACTTAGACTTGAACCTTTTATTACTCATTTTGGGTTGGGTTGTTTGGGGGAAAGAGACCAGACAGCGAGCTTATCGCTCTCATCGGTTTAGGGAAGGACGGGGAAGGAAGTCTGCGGTGCCCTTTCGAAGAAACCATCTCGGCATTTGCCTGGAGCGATTTAGGGAAATCACGGAAAATCTAAATCAGGATGGTCGGAAGCGGGATGGAACTGTCGTCCTCCCGAATGCGATACTCATTTTGGTCTTTGGCCACTTACATTATATGCTTTCCTCCTTGTGACTTAAAAGTACCAGTCAAATTTGAGTTTGTTAGCTACTTATTCCAAAAAAGAGTTTGTTTATGTTTATGTGCATATTTACAAACTTGTTTTAGACAGTCTACCAACGCAGTGTTCTCATTGCGCCTTCACTGACGCAAGACCCACCAAATAGTACGCAAACTACCATAGGGATCTGTAGATTGATGCTTTTATTATTTATCCGAGAATTTAAAGACTCCTGCAATGTGAGGCTGAGTGAGTGATGTTGTGTAATTAGACATTTTATAACCATATTTTAGTATTCGTGTGTGTTTGTCAGGCATTAGGAGAGACATGGATTTTCTTCCAAGTCCACGTGATCCTCACTCCCCCCCCCCGCCTCCCCCCCCCCCCCTTCGCCTGTTCTGAATCCCCGCCGCCCGCTGCCCACGCTCATACAGTCTCAAGGCTACATTGCAGTCAAATACTTTCAGGAAGGGTTTTCGAATACATAAGTACATATTCGATGTAAACGAATTTCTCTCTGTCGGGAACATTTTTCTTGATACTGCCAGACTGCATTTTATACTCCCTCTACTTCGGTCAGTTATTTTCCTGCCCAGACAGCAAATGTCACCTTCTGTTTCTCGGGCCTCCTTTCCTAATCTGATTTTTTTTCAGCCTCACATGTTATAATTCAGTACGTTCTATTACCCATATTTTACTCTCGTTGACATCATTCTTACAACATGATCTTCAAGACTTATATCCATTCCGCTCAACAGATATTCAAACATCTTGCCATCTCATCGGATTAGAACGTCACCGGCAAAAATCAAGCCGTCCATTTTCCCTTCCTGGATTTCATTTCACTTTCTGAATTTCTCTTTGTTTTCCTTTCAAAAAAATGGCTCTGAGCACTATGGGACTTAACATCTGTGGTCATCAGTCTCCTAGAACTTAGAACTACTTAAACCTAACTAACCTAAGGACATCACACACATCCGTGCCCGAGGCAGGATTCGAACCTGCGAGCGTAGCGGTCACGCGGTTCCAGACTGAAGCGCCTAGAACCGCACAGCCACACATTAGAACATCACCGGCAAAAATCAAGCCTTCCATTTTCCCTTCCTGGATTTCATTTCACTTTCTGAATTTCTCTTTGTTTTCCTTTTAAAAAAATGGCTCTGAGCACTATGGGACAACATCTGTGGTCATCAGTCTCCTAGAACTTAGAACTACTTAAACCTAACTAACCTAAGGACAGCACACACATCCGTACCCGAGGCAGGATCCGAACCTGCGACCGTAGCGGTCACGCGGTTCCAGACTGAAGCGCCTAGAACCGCACGGCCACACCGGCCGGCCTGTTTTCCTTTATGGCTTGCTTGATGTACAGATTGAGAAACATCGGGGATATGCTGCAAGCCTGTGACCAGCCCCGGATCTACGATATTTCCCAACTGGGGCAAAAATGTCTTATGGCGACTGGCCCCTCCACACACACCCCCATCGCCCGTTTCAACCCGTTTGAAATAGGATGTCAAAAACTTAAAGAAAATCGATTTTCAAAAACATGTTCATCTTGCAGCACACATCTTTCTGAAGAGTTTGCTGTAGAAAACACATATGTTCAAGTAAATATAAGACATGCCATTTGGTTCTTTAGTGTGCCAAAGCGCAGTGCCACACCTCTTCACATGGCAACCTTCTATTGCACGTCACAGTATTTCAATCTGTTGAGTACAAACGTGTATATTTTTCAATGGAAGCCATCACACCTATAGTCAGGACAGTGAAAATTAAAACGTCCTGTGGTGCCTCTCCTAGGCCTGTGGCGCCTAGTCGGGCGCTCTGACATCCTATCCCCCCCCCCCCCCCCAATCTCACAATTAATACTGGGTGGGATTATTTGAGACCGGAACAATAGGAATTACTCAGAAAGCTTACAGTCTTTATTGCCTATTAGCTAGTAACTTTCACTTTTGTGTGACATAAAAGTAACTACAGGAAACATAAAAACAGTAAAGACGAGGAACAAGCAAGACAGTACACATTTCTTTAGTCCTTAGCTCCCAGCGTTTTTCTCTCCCTAATCTTGCTACAGCTACACACGGTATGCTTTCCTTTTTGCGAAAGAATCTGTTATCTCATCAAAGTTCATCAAGCGTTTTACTACACGAAAAATCAAAATGTTGTTGTCTAATACTGGAAAAGTCGTTAACACGAATAGTACCCGAGACTGGTATGGTTTATCGTCATGTTCTTCCATATAATCTGTTTGATGCTCCCGTCTCTCCTGCTTCCTCGTTCTAACAAACAATCTTGTCGTCTCTGATTATGTGATTAATCCTGCCAACGTCAAAATTTATTTTCCAGTTAACTTCACTAACCCAGCCAGAATCACCAGTTAAGTTATCCCGCGTCTCCTGGTTAGGCGTTATTATGTGGTCGTACAATGTGTTTTCCATGCTATTTCTAGATTAGGAGTTAAGCTGCTGCTAACCGGGTACAGTACAGCTGGCCATTAGTAGTGTAGGGTTCCGGCAAAAACATTCTGTCAAAATTAAATTTTCTTGATACACCGAGAAGATAATATGTAATCTTTCTTAGCTGTTATTCTTGTTGGTCGGTTATTTCTCAGTCCTTGGATTTCGCTTATAATTATAACAACACTGATCATTCGCACACCCAATCAATTGCATAAACGAACAACGACTCGTATTCACCCGTTCGGTTTTATTTGGGTCGGCTCGTATAGCCCCGTCTCCTTTTCTCTGCAGTAGAGTTTTGTATTTCTAGATGCGAAGGGGTTTCCCCTGGTAGAGAGGTCACGTGCACTGCGCACATACTCAAAAATCAGCTTATGATTTATTCTGAAATAAACTTAGACTATGTTAAAAATCCAACCGAGATGTGCTTCAAAAGCATATGAATAATCGATAGACCAACGGCGCTGGATGCTAGGCATTTTGCGGACGAAGGTCTTTTCTTCAAAAATATGAATTTAGTGGCAGCGGAAACTGCCGCCCACGCAGATACCGCGGTTTGCTCCCCCCCCCCCCCCCCCCTCACTCCTAGATCTAGGCCTGGCTGTGATATTCCTTTCTCAGCTTTTCTCCCTATCATATTCAAGTCCTTCGATTCTTATTACTGGTTTCTGTACAAGCTGTGGGCAATCTTTTGCTTCCTGTATTTTGTGAATGCTACTACCTATTTATTTCGAAATCTCATGCCATTTGTCCTCGTGTCCCCTATTTGAGACCGGATGTTCGTTTGCAGAACAACCGCTACGGGCATTGCTGCAGTGACCACGCGCCAGCAGATACTTGTTGGTTCGGTAATGGAATGCAGCGAGCGCGCCTCCCAGCTGCACCCTTTGTGCTAGGTTTACCGGGAGCTGCGCGCCCCTGCTGTTCCAATCAGGGGGCTGGGCAGCAGGCGTGGCGCTCCACTGTGCGTTCCCGTGATGCATTGCGCGAGTCGGTGCCGCCCCTACAGGGACTTCCCCGTTGTTGCTACAGAGCGCACTCGCCGCTCTGCTCGTGCTTTCGGTCTAACCCAACCACGCCCCCCCCCCCCCTCCCTTCCTTTCTCTCTCACTCTACCCACACGTATACACACATAGAGAGAGACTAACACACAAACTCATACACAGACACACACAGAGGGGAAAACAGAGGGTGCCAGCATGTTCACTCTCGTGTAGCCAACTCCTACTCAAACAAGGGAACGCTTCGGTTTGTGATTAGATGTAACTGAGAGGATCGCAAGCTAACCACTCACACTTTCCGAGACTGCGGAAACTTTCCTTTTGCGTATTTCAAGTGTGTGTGAACACTATGGATTAAATTAATGTCAGTATTCTAATCACGCAGGTCACTTTCTGTTTAAACTATAGTAACATGCCTGTTGGGGTATTGTAACTATTACAGTTTCAATTCAGATGGCTAATGAGACTTAACGCATTCCTTTAAAGTGTTAATTTTGGATTTTTTTTTAATTCATGAAATTCATTTCTTATGATATACCTGATTAGCCACGAATACCACATTGGAGACTATCGGATGCACTGTGTATCAAAAAAATTTATGACGGTTGAAGGTGATGTTCTTCTACTAATCCATAAATGATTTGCATACATTGACTGTAATACATCCTTAATTATCTGAAATTACGTCCTCTTTTCTTTTACCTTTTGTGTGTCTAAGTTGTATTTCGTATTAGATTTCTGAAGGTTTACAGCTCTTAACCTTGCCCGCATCTGGAATTGTGCCTAGAACGGCTAAAATTACGAACAAGCTCGCTGGTAATGTTTAATAGTAAGTTGACACCCCGTACGTTTGTGAGGCGTTTCCAAATAGAGTATTCTGTATTTGTATCTTCACTCTAAAACTGTTTCTTCGCTATCCAGATCTATTGCCCATGCAAAAAGAAACGACAGTAAATGAAATGATACGCTTCTGTCCATCCTCCTTGTTTACTAAGACTGGTTCTGCTAATCGAAAGTTGGCTCCACGATGTACACCCAGGCTGTGGAACGAACAGTTTCAGGCGTTTATTACGTTTGTGGATACGCTCTTTTTCTCATAAAAGTGCTCATATTTTCCTTGTTGAGGTTATGTACTCTATGTTCAATCACGAGGCAGAGAAAATCCCTTACCCCGCCGGGAATCGAACCCGGGAACCCGAGCGCGTGAAGCGAGAACTCTACCGCAGAAAGCTTCAATTCCCTAAATTTCCACCATACCTCCAGATTTAAGCTAATGACAAATTAGTAGATTTCGCAGCCATTCTCAGTGAAAGCAAAATCTTCACTGTTGTTAGGTTGAGTCATAGGGTCCAAAGTTTTTCAGAGAAGTTACTCCACAACATCAGGACCGGCTATAATCTACAACCCATCACTAGCTCCCATTCATACATTATGGACTTCATAGACGTTCTCCCAACTCCTTTCAGTAATGCTACTCCCTCTACACCAGAATCCATAAGGCTGCTTCAAGTTGCCTTCCATTAGGAATGTGGAATGCACTCAACGACTATGATATGACTTTCAAAATGATGGAGTCTTGAGTGAACTGTAACAGGATCCCAAACAACAGGGGCCGGCCGGTATGGCCGAGCGGTTCTAGGCTTTTCAGTCTGGAACCGCGCGACCGCTACGTTCGGAGGTTCGAATCCTGCCTCGGGCATGGATGTGTGTGATGTCCTTAGGTTAGTTAGGTTTAAGTAGTTCTAAGTTCTAGGGGACTGATGACCTCAGATGTTAAGTCCCAAAGAGCCATTTGAACCACTTTTGAAACAACAGGGGACTGGCGTACTAGGATATGTATCAAAACTCTGAAATACTGTACTGATAATGGCTAGTTATTAGCCGAAGTCTAGATTTGCTTTAATAAAGCCTGAAAGGATAGGACGACTGATAGCTGTGCTCCATCATTTTGAAACCATACAGTTACTTGTTTCTAGTTCTTCTTCTTTCCCTGCAAACCTTACAGCTCTACCACAGCATCTAGGTTTATGTACCGAAATGACTCGGTTGCTTCAACTAATTACTATTTCACTCCATACCTTACAAATGCCACAGAAAATCTCCAGTGGCCTTTCAAGGGTGTTAATTCCACGGTATCATGACTAGCGCTAATCTTCACCTTGTGTGTAGTTTCACTTCACACAAAGCACACACCGCAGGAACTCGCCAACGGCCACAGACAAGTAGTCCTGCTGTGTCAGAACCGATAGACAGCATGACGACTGGCCTAAAAACGTATCTGCTGTGTCGCTCCGTACGATGCAAATCGCATAGAAGTGCACCCACTGCCAGTAAAGGTTGTCAGTCATGCAGCTTGTAATGTTGCCTTCTGTCGTCGATAAATAATTATTTTATGTTACACTAGCTGAAAAACCTGGTGTTTCTCTGGTATTTATTTATTCCAATCTTCTTTCTGTTAGTCTACGTCATCCTCCCTCATCTCTCTTAATCTCCTTCTTCCCCCTTCTCTATCCATCTCCTCTTGCCCACTATCCCCATCCCTCTCTTCCTGCCCTACTCTCCTTCCCCCTCTACCCATCTTCTCTTTCCTTATCCAATTCTCCTTCCTCCTCTCAATCATCCCAACTGTTTCTGTCCATCATATCCACCTCTCACTCTATCCATTTCCACTCCCCTCTCTCTATCCTCCTCCTCTCCTCTGTCCATCTATTCCTGCCCCTCTCTCTGTCCATCTCTTTCTGCTGTCTGTCCATTTTTCGTCCTCTCTCCCCATCTTCTTCTTCTCTCTCCCTGTCCATTTGCCCCTTCTTCCTTTCTGTGTATATCTCCTCCTCCCTCTCTGTTTCCATCTCCTCCTCTTCCCTTTCTACGTTCATTTCCTCCTCCTCCTTTCTCTGTTCATCTTCTCCTACCACACCTCTCCCTATATCTGTACATTTCTTCATCTTTCCTTTCTCTGTCCATCACCTCCTCTCCCTTCTCTCCATACATTTTCCCTCCCCTGTCTCTGTCCATCTCCTCCTCCTCCTATCTGTGCCTGTCTTCTGATTACCCCTCGCCCTGCCCATTTCTTTTCCTCCCTTTCTCTCCACTTATCACGCTCACCCTAATAGAAAGCTGATGATTCTTACTCCTACAGTATTTCTTTCCAGATAGTAACTAATATAATGTACCAAATTTGATTGAAATCGTTCCAGGAGTTTAGAATGAGCGTTTCACCTGTGGCTTTGCTGGCATATGCACATGTCAGATATATTCCATATATAGCTGACATATTTCACTTGTATTGTTACACATATTTCACCTGTATGTCTAGGACATTTCACCGAAAAGCTTCATTTTCACGCAGTTAATGTATATGACGTCGTATCTCCTGAACTACATGGTACAGAAAGGTACAATTTTCACGTACATCGAGTGGTATATTTGTCCAATGTGTGCGAAATGTGTGGAGAACAGAGTTCGTAGTAAAAACGTAATAAATTAAATCGTCATGCATGATGCAGCAGTTTTCCAAGCATCTCGATGTACATATTGCTGATGGTTCAAATGGCTCTAAGCACAATGGGACTTAACATCCGAGGTCATCAGTCCCCTAGAATTAGAACTACTTAAACCTAACTAACCTACATCACACACATCCATGCCCGAGGCAGGATTCGAATCTGCGACCGTAGCAGCAGCGCGGTTCTGGACTGAAGCGCCTAGAACCGCTCGGCCACAGGGGACGGCTATATCTCCTGAACTATGAGTCGTAAAACGATATATTTTTCTACGTACATTCACAGGCGTATGTAGATGCTGTCTGCGAAATGTGTTGCGAATAGAGATAGTAGCAAAGAAGTAATAAATTAAAACGTTATGCATGATGTGGTAGTTTTTTCACGCATCTCGTTATTTGGCGTCACGTTTTCTGAACTATGTGTCGTACAATGATATATTATTTTAGGTACATTCAACAGCATATGTGGATACTGTCTGCAAAAAGTGTTGCGAATAGAGATTATACAAAGAAGTAATAAATTTACAAGTCCTACCTCATGCGGTAATTTTGTTACGCATCAGTATTTATTACGTACCTGCTGAACTAAGTGAGGTGAAATGTAATTATTCTGCTACTTTCAGTGGTAAATGTGGATACTGTTGGCAAATTTGACACGAATGCAGTTTGTGGTAAGGAGTAACAAACTGAAACATCATGCTTGATATGGCAGTTTTCCTGCATAAACAACGAAAATGTAGTAAGTTTCCTTTCATCATTCTGGGGGATAAACAGCAAGAAAAAGTTTCGAAAAGTATGGACATTACGTGTAAAGATCAAGTCTCTGAGTGCTCTCTTCCCCAAATACTGGGTAACTATAGCATGGACGTTCTCCTATCGTGGGTTACACTGCTTTTTCACCCCAACATCACCCGTTTGATAGGTGGATCGTTCATACCATCACAGCGATGACTTCCGTGAATGAACACACAGTGCACCGAACACTCCTAACCATGGCCTCCGCAGCCAACGACCACGCGTGTACCAATGTTAACACCATGACTTCGGTAAATACGATTGAAATGCACACGACAATCGGCACTGGACGTTGGCGCAGTGAGTGAGCGTCCGTTGCATACCTTCCTCATTACGTCGATGGGAAGGCGCTAATCCGTTGTCTTCCAGGAAAACAGCTGCTTGACACCCGTAATGCGGGACGGATACAAGATGGCGGAGGCTCCTTTATACTCTGGGGAACATTCACGTGGGCAGCCATGGTTCCAATGGAGCTTGTGGGAGGCATCACGAGGGCCACGATGTATCGCACACGGGTTGCAGTCCAAGCACACCCCTTTATGACGATCATTTTATCGAAGACAGTGGCACTTTTCAACAAGATAATGAGCCATGTCAAAGGGTCAGGAGTGTGATGGAGTGGTTGGAGGCACACAGTAGAGAGTTAAAGTTGATGTGATAGCCCCCAGCTCGCCAGATCGGAACCCGATCGAACATATCTGGGATGAGACTGAACGCGGCGAGAGAGCTCATCGCTCCCTCCCCAAAATTCAGGGGAATTAGGTGTGCAGATGTTGTGCCAACTCCCTCCAGAGACCTACCAAGGCCTCATTGCTACGGCGTCACAAACCAACGCCGCTCTTATCCATTCCAAAGGCGGACATCATTTAGGTGGTCATGATGTTCTGGCCGATCAGTGTATGTTAAATATGATTACACTGGCAAATAAAACAAACAAACATCGTCGGAACACGCCTAAAAGGCCCATCGTTACCGACCAGCCGCCAATTAATCCTCAGTCCCTAGGCTTCGAATGCAGATACGGGGGTGGGGGTCAGCACACCGCTTTCCTGACTGTTGTCAATTTTCGTGAGTGGTGCATTCCCAAATAACAACCGCACATTCCCAAATAACAATCTCGAAATGATGTAATTCGAACCCATCCCCTAATCCGATTGTTACGTAAGCACAGTCAAAGTAGAGATCTCGAATTTTCTTAGCAGTGTCGAGATATTCCTAGCTGCAGTGGCGGGAAAGTTAATAATTTGTGCTTTCACATTATTCAAACCCGCCACCTACGCCGTCATATTCTAGACACGAATATACATTAACTATAGGTTTCTTTCACCAGCAGTGAGATGTGTACATGTCTGAATTAGAAATGATGTGATGAGCAGTACAGTGATGATTACACAGGAAGACACTTCAACTAACGACTTTTTTTCATTTTTTGTTCTCGCCAGCAGTTAGGAGAGGCAATTTTGAACTTGAAATGATGTGACGAAAAGATCTGTGCCTCTCTGGGCGTCGAAACCGTCACATATCTTTATCGACAATGAATGACGACATGTTAAAAATCAAAATATATTTTCATCAACAGTTAAGTGTGCTCATCCGATATCCCGAAAGGACGTATGAAAATGTTGTGCCAGGCTAGGATTAGAATCCAGACACGTGTCTTTCGCGGAAAACTTCAGGAGTTTGGAACCGTGAGCAAACAACCAATTTACGGCTCTATTACGTCACGAAGGGATAAAATCCCGTGAAACCAAACCACTGTATTCAACGTCTCTAGCTGAAATAAAAGAGTAAGTGTCCTGCGACCTTACATGTTGTTTGGTTCTTTAATTATAGTAAAATATTAGTTTAAGGAATGTTACTGATGACAGTGTTTCTTTGCTTAAGCCTCTGTCACAGCTCAACCTAACTTGTAATCGGTAGCGAAGCGATATCATGTTTAATGCGAATCTGGAATCGTATGTTCTTCATTTGGCGTTACCAAGGATATACAGGATCTACCAGTGCCTGTCAAAACGCTTGCCGGAAGAGGGAATTGAATTCTGAGCCTACAGATGCTAATAAATCATCAATACCCCAGAACAATAAACATATGGCTGGGTCATAATTTGTGGTAGCTCTGTCGCGCCATACCAGATAAGAATTTAGGCTTCATGATTCCCCAGAATAGGTTATAGTCGGTTCATTACATACACTTCGTACTCTATCACCATTAACCAGCAACCCCAGTTACCCATTCAACTTGACTTTGTAATCACTGAAATAACATCCCATAATGGCCAACTATACAAGCTGCCAAATCTGTGGGATGCGGAAGTTTCCACAGCAAGCGTTGCTTCCACGTAAGCTACTCTCTATGGTAAACGGCGTTCAGTGCAAAAGAAAAGCTGAGTTGTTGAACCCGATGCTTTCGTAATTTAGAAAGCTACAAGTCTTCGGTCTGCCAACAGTATCAGTATATTGGAGGTTCAGTAATAATTTACTTCATCTTGCAACCCGCCAGTAACAGTAAAACACCGGCGAAGAGCTCGTTTCTGTCTGTCCTGATCGGAATAATGTCTCCTCCGCCGGCCTACGGCTTCCAGACGATAGCCGGTGTCAGCCCAGGTGATCACGACGGATCGCGCCTTTAGCCTATGACGTACAGAGGGCGTTTGTACCCTCACATCGGCAAACATGAGATTATTTAATATCGTAGTTCCGTCTTCAGCACGAAATACTTTCTGTAAACAGTGTGCACACCATGCAGTAACAACAACGCTGTAACCAGTGTTCTCGCAGCATATGGCATGAGGAGTAATAAGTATGTAATCTGTCATTGCGGGCAAATTTTACCTGGAAAAAGGTTTGTCCGATTTCTGATTTAATAGAGCAGGGAAGGCAGGAAGATTGATTGGAAATTTAAAAAAAATGGAAATTTGTGGTAAGTTCCTGTGAGACCAAACTGCTGAGGTCGTCGGCCCCTAGGCTTAAACACTACTTAATCTAACTGAAACTAACCTATGCTAAGGACAACAAACAAAACCATGCCCGAGGGAAGACTCGAACCTCCGACGGAGTGAGCCGCGAAAAACCGTGGCAAAGCGCCCTTGGCCGCACGGCTACCCCGAAACCGTCAGGAAGCTTAATTAACTGTGCCCTGTATGGGGTGAGTGTTATCGAAGAAAAGAAGTCGAGTAACAGCTTTATCGTATCCTGAGACACGAGATAATCCGCAATGAAGCCGAAATTAGTTATAGTTGCGTGGAGTGACCTTCCTGAACTAAAAACATACATTTGATAGTTAGGCGACAAGCCATACGTGAATATTTGCAAGCCGTCGCTCGCTTTATTCATAACTATGTGTCTGAGGGAAGGTACTTATTCAACAACACACTAAAACAAAAACGGAGGATAGTACAGGGAGTACGAATGAGAACAGTGGCGTATAAAAGTTAACGAAAAAAAGACAAGTTTTATTAAACCTTTGGTAACTACAACTATCTGAAAGACCTTACACTAAAACGACAAACACAATTAGATAAGGAATGGAGTTTGAGAGGGAAAGCATACATTGGGATGGTAGCTATACAAATTCTCCCCCCAATTAATCCCTTTTACAACGCAGTCTGACTCCGTTTACATGAATCATGAGGTCCATCTCTTTTCAGATGGAATCAACCACGATCAATTATACCACAAACTATGGTTCACCTGAGAAAAGAGAACTGTGGATTTCACTCAACAATCCTACTCCGCTGCAGCTATACTTTACACTTTTGCCTTGATTCAGGCCGCAGCAGAAAACGCAGCGATGTGAACGAGGAGGGGTTGCTGCGCCAGCTGCAATGTTCTGAAGCTTCCACGAAAATACACTCCTGGAAATGGAAAAAAGAACACATTGACACCGGTGTGTCAGACCCACCATACTTGCTCCGGACACTGCGAGAGGGCTGTACAAGCAATGATCACACGCACGGCACAGCGGACACACCAGGAACCGCGGTGTTGGCCGTCGAATGGCGCTAGCTGCGCAGCATTTGTGCACCGCCGCCGTCAGTGTCAGCCAGTTTGCCGTGGCATACGGAGCTCCATCGCAGTCTTTAACACTGGTAGCATGCCGCGACAGCATGGACGTGAACCGTATGTGCAGTTGACGGACTTTGAGCGAGGGCGTATAGTGGGCATGCGGGAGGCCGGGTGGACGTACCGCCGAATTGCTCAAAACGTGGGGCGTGAGGTCTCCACAGTACATCGATGTTGTCGCCAGTGGTCGGCGGAAGGTGCACGTGCCCGTCGACCTGGGACCGGACCGCAGCGACGCACGGATGCACGCCAAGACCGTAGGATCCTACGCAGTGCCGTAGGGGACCGCACCGCCACTTCCCAGCAAATTAGGGACACTGTTGCTCCTGGGGTATCGGCGAGGACCATTCGCAACCGTCTCCATGAAGCTGGGCTACGGTCGCGCACACCGTTAGGCCGTCTTCCGCTCACGCCCCAACATCGTGCAGCCCGCCTCCAGTGGTGTCGCGACAGGCGTGAATGGAGGGACGAATGGAGACGTGTCGTCTTCAGCGATGAGAGTCGCTTCTGCCTTGGTTCCAATGATCGTATGCGTGTTTGGCGCCGTGCAGGTGAGCGCCACAATCAGGACTGCATACGACCGAGGCACACAGGGCCAACACCCGCCATCATGGTGTGGGGAGCGATCTCCTACACTGGCCGTACACCACTGGTGGTCGTCGAGGGGACACTGAATAGTGCACGGTACATCCAAACCGTCATCGAACCCATCGTTCTACCATTCCTAGACCGGCAAGGGAACTTGCTGTTCCAACAGGACAATGCACGTCCGCATGTATCCCGTGCCACCCAACGTGCTCTAGAAGGTGTAAGTCAACTACCCTGGCCAGCAAGATCTCCGGATCTGTCCCCCATTGAGCATGTTTGGGACTGGATGAAGCGTCGTCTCACGCGGTCTGCACGTCCAGCACGAACGCTGGTCCAACTGAGGCGCCAGGTGGAAATGGCATGGCAAGCCGTTCCACAGGACTACATCCAGCATCTTTACGATCGTCTCCATGGGAGAATAGCAGCCTGCATTGCTGCGAAAGGTGGATATACACTGTACTAGTGCCGACATTGTGCATGCTCTGTTGCCTGTGTCTATGTGCTTGTGGTTCTGTCAGTGTGATCATGTGATGTATCTGACCCCAGGAATGTGTCAATAAAGTTTCCCCTTCCTGGGACAATGAATTCACGGTGTTCTTATTTCAAATTCCAGGAGTGTATGTGAACTACATTGTCTGGCGTTCTGATGATCAGAACGGGGGATGCTTCCCTATCAGAGCCCTGAAATACTGGCAGTTTCATACTGAGGTGCACCCGCTTACTGGTCTGGTCAAACCAGTTTCACTCACAGGCATGGCGGTGAATTCTGGAATCGTCAAACGTCAGACTGCCGACTCAGGACGAATACGTTCACCCTCGTGACACCCTATATGTCCTAGCTGTAATGCAGTTCCACTGTCGGAACAGTTGGAAACTACCACAGTCCCTTAGACCACCACAAGACCGAAACAACATACCCAGACACTCTGGGATGATGGCATTGAAACAGAGGATGGCACGCGTAAAGCTGAAATACTAAACACCTTTTTCCATAGCTGTTTCACAGAGGAAGACCGCACTGCAATTCCTTCTCTAAATCCTCGCACAAACGAAAATATGGCTGACATCGAAATAAGTGTTCAAGGAATAGAAAAGCAACTGAAATCACTCGGCAGGGGAAAGTCCACTGGACCTGACGGGATACCAATTCGATTCTACACAGAGTACGCGAAAGAACTTGCCCCTCTTTTTAACAGCCGTGTACCGCAAGTCTCTAGAAGAACGGAAGGTTCCAAATGATTGGAAAAGAGCACAGGTAGTTCCAGTTTTCAAGAAGGGTCGTCGAGCAGATGCGCAAAACTATAGGCCTATATCTCTGACATCGATCTGTTGTAGAATTTTAGAAGATGCTTTTTGCTCGCGTATCATGTAATTTCCGGAAACCCAGAATCTACTCTGTAGGAATCAACATGGATCCCGGAAACAGCCATCGTGTGAGACCCAACTCACTTTATTTGTTCATGAGACCCAGAAAATATTAGATACAGGCTCCCAGGTAGATACCATTTTCCTTGACTTCCGGAAGGCGTTAGATACAGTTCCGCACTGTCGCCTGATAACCAAAGTAAGAGCCTACGGAATATCAGACCAGCTGTGTGGCTGGATTGAACAGTTTTTAGCAAACAGAACACGGCATGTTGTTCTCAATGGAGAGACGTCTACAGACGTTCAAGTAACCTCTGGCGTCCCACAGGGTAGTGTTATGGGACCATTGCTTTACACAATACATATAAATGACCTACTAGATAGTGGAGAAAGTTCCGTGCGGCTTTTCGCGGCTTTTCGCGGATGTAGTATACAGAGAAGTTGTAGCATTAGAAATGGTTCAAATGGCTCTGAGCACTATGGGACTTAACATCTATGGTCATCAGTCCCCTAGAACTTAGAACTACTTAAACCTAACTAACTTAAGGACAGCACACAACACCCAGTCATCACGAGGCAGAGAAACATTATAAAATTGCAGCGAAATGCAGGAAGACCTGCAGCGGATAGGCACATGGTGCAGGGAGTGGCAACTGACCCTTAACATAGACAAATGTAATGTATTTCTAATACATAGAAAGAAGGATCCTTTATTGTATGATTATATGATAGCGGAACAAACACTGGTAGCAGTTACTTCTGTAAAATATCTGGGAGTATGCGTACGGAACGATTTGAAGTGGAATGATCATATACAATTAATTGTTGGTGAGGCGGGTGCCAGGTTGAGATTCATTGGGAGAGTCCTTAGAAAATGCAGTCCATCAACAAAGGAGGTGGCTTACAAAACACTCGTTCAGCCTATACTTGAGTATTGCTCATCAGTGTGGGATCCGTACGAGGTCGGGTTGACAGAGGAGATAGAGAAGATCCAAAGAAGAGCGGCGCGTTTCGTCACATGGTTATTTGGTAAGCGTGATAGCGTTACGGAGATGTTTAACAAACTCAAGTGGCAGACTCTGCAAGAGAGGCGCTATGCAACGCGTTGTAGCTTGCTGACCAGGTTTCGAGAGGGTGCGTTTTTGGATGAGGTATCGAATATATTGCTTCCCCCTTCTTATACCTCCCGAGGAGATCACGAATGTAAAATTAGAGAGATTCAAGCGCGCACGGGGGCTTTCCGGCAGTCTTTCTTCCCGCGAACCATACTCGACTGGAACAGGAAAGGGAGGTAATGACAGTGGCACGTAAAGTTCCCTCCGCCACACACCGTTGGGTGGCTTGCGGAGTATAAATGTAGATGTAGATGTAGAAGATACAGACCACAAGACCTGTTCTCCACAACGAGAAGACCAGAAGAATAAGTTCTCCAAGAATCATCACCGCTTTCCACCAAGCCTCGATATGGGAAGCAAATTAGCAAAACCGTTCTCACATCGCACAAACCTTTGCTCATTGAATCTCCCCTCTTGAGTGTTCTTTGTCCTGGTAGCCAGTCCAGACACGACACCGGGGTTCCCACACTGGGGAAGGAAGCCTCCATTTTGCATATCCTGAGAAGAGCCAGTCAGCGACTCCAAGTCTTTCTTGTATGAAAAAAGAAGACTTTAGACTAGGGTGGCGTTGTCTTTTTGGTAAGCATGGTAGTGTTTTGACAAAAAACATCCACCTAAACAGGACCACAGGCTCTCATTTATGGAGTGATCTAATCTTTCCGGCCGACCATTTCCAATTCCTGAAAGAAAGCTGTTAAGCTTCCCAGACAGTCATGTCCACGAAGTATGTTTTTGCCGCTCACTAAAAGAACGTGGTGATCTTCTGGCGTCAGGGGTGTTACAGTCCTACCTCTACTGGACTTGTATGCCAGCTGCTCTGTCCATATCGTCCCAGCATGTAACATGAAAGTGCACGGAGTAATAAGACCTTCCCACCGTTTGCACGAAAGTTCAGTTTACAGCAGTCTCTCGTAAAAGGCTTCCTCCACCCACTTCCAGCAATCTGGCAGTCTTCCATGACAGACCGGCTCCTGGCCCAAGTACAATGTTTTGTGAACTGTCGTCCTGCTGTCGGTCCCTAAGTGAATGGAGGAGAGGGCTTTGGCCAAAAATCCCTCTGCAAGTAAAGATGTTTCCCAGAATCACTCGCACACCCAGATCGCTGCGCTCAGAATTGATGGCCCCCAATTCATCTCGTTCCCTGTTCTCGGTCGCCTCAGCTGTGGTTTCCGGTATACAAATTCTTTACTGGTTACACATACAGTTACAAGAAAATTATGCCCATAATTTCCTCGTGTAGAAAAAGCTATTAACCGCACATAGGAAATGTAGTACCGAGGAACACTGAGATCATGTCCTAAAATATGAATGTTAATCTAACTCGCCTCTCATATTTGATTGAAATACGTAGACAATATCAAGGGAATGTAGCAGGGTAAATCTGAGTCACTCCGGGAAGTATCTTAACTATCAGAGGGTTGCCAGACTTAATGTACAATGTTGCCAAGACCCAATCATTCTCGTAGCAGGAAGGAATACGTCTCCACAGCCGATGATTTTCTTGAGCAGACAAGCAATCCAGGACTAACGCTTGCGCTTAAAGGGCGCAGCGGAAGCATCTCGCAAATTTACAGCGACCCACATCAACATCTGGAGATACGAATGCGAGGGTACTGGTCTCCAGACGGTGTAAGAATGTGTACAGACAGTCCAGGTTCTCCTGATGCATTAAGTCAATCTTCCAAGGTTCTTTAACAGTGCTCGTTGTCGACAAGGTTGTTATCCAAACTTAATTTCTGCTGTTGAAACAGTTGCCAGAAGTGTGCCAAAACCTCCATCACCTTTGTATCCAACACACAACACAATCCTTGCACAAAGCAGTTCATCACAGCAATTACACCTTACTACAGGTGATTTAATTACTTTGTAGCATACAAACACCTTATTTTTGAGCTGATAAACAAGGTGATGCACCTCATACATTGCCTCTACTCCGTCCATTCTCAGCCACCATAATGGATTTCTAGAAAATTATGATTCCATACACAGAAACATAACAAAGTTTTATTGTTTTTCTGCACTCGAAATAAATTTGGAAATTCACTACGTATGTCATATTTGTGTCTTACGATACTGTTATACTACCGAAACTTATTACCAATCCCGCATCCCTTTGGGTGGTAGGACCTCTAGTCTGTCCTCGACGAGGTAAACCATCTCCTTCTTGAGTCTGCGAATCTATGACGCCCGATGAATTAGTTTACTATCTATCAACGTTCATCAATTAAAGCTATAGGTACAGTATTATCGACTGTTGTATCACCAATGAACCTTTGCCCCTAAAAGCACTGCGTTATAGAGTAACTCTCCCACCGTGAATATTACATCACGGATATAGCATTGCCTCCGATAAAAAATAGTAGAAATAAACTGCAGACTTAACAGTGGAGAAGAATTATCTGTACTAAAAGATTTCCAGATATTATTATCTGTGTTTTATTGCAGAAGAAGAATGAGTGGTGTTTGTTTCATTGTCGATTCTGCGTTAAATTTTCGCGGTCTGTAACGGATACAATTATTTGTAGTAGGAATATAATTTTGTTGAATACATATGAGATTAATAATTGTAGTGCGTATTTTTGTGATTAGCTAGTGCCTATCCTGCATGTGATTCAGTACGTAATAATTAAATATTACCCTAGCCATTTCTGTGTGGGCTCATTGGTGTAGCGACGCCATTAACGACAAAAATTATGTAAGTTCTTCAAACAGTCATATAATACTAAAAGTATAAAAAGAATAATTGTAATAATCTGAAAACGGAGTCCTGCAATATTTTTCTATTCATATTAGGCGAGAGGTACAGTTTTTATTAATAACAGTCTCAATAAACGCTTACACTGCCAATTGCAAATAGGCATCAACCAGGAACATCCAGCCCCTTATAAAAAATAATTAAGAATTGTTTAAATGTATAATAGCGTAATATTTAAAAGGGTTTTAATCTATCGTGAGCAAGACGGGTGCCTTTACGATGGGATATGTATGCCATTGTTGGTGATAGCACCCTGAGAAAAATCAGCTGTGGCTTTTAACATACATAAAAGAGAAAAGATTCATCTATTTTTCAAAACTATTTCATACAATAATAATTCCAATCCCAAAGAAAGCAGGTGTTGACAGATGTGAAAATTACCGAATTATCAGTTTAATAAGTCACAGCTGCAAAATACTAACGCGAATTCCTTACAGACGAATGGAAAAACTAGTAGAAGCCGACCTCGGGGAAGATCAGTTTGGATTCCGTAGAAATGTTGGAACACGTGAAGCAATACTGACCCTACGACTTATCTTAGAAGAAAGATTAAGGAAAGGCAAACCTACGTTTCTAGCTTTTGTAGACTTAGAGAAAGCTTTTGACAATGTTGACTGGAGTACTCTCTTTCAAATTCTGAAGGCGGCAGGGGTAAAATACAGAGAGCGAAAGGCTATTTACAATTTGTACAGAAATCAGTTGGCAGTTATAAGAGTCGAGGGACATGAAAGGGAAGCAGTGGTTGGTAAGGGAGTGCGACAGGGTTGTAGCCCCTCGCCGATGCTATTCAATCTGTATATTGAGCAAGCAGTAAAGGAAACGAAAGAAAAGTTCGGAGTAGGTATTAAAATCCATGGAGAAGAAATAAAAACTTTGAGGTTCGTCGATGACATTGTAATTCTGTCAGAGGCAGCAAAGAACTTGGAAGAGCAGTTGAACGAAATGGACAGTGTACTTGAAAGGAGGGTATAAGATGAACATCAACAAAAGCAAAACGAGGATAATGGAATGTAGTCGAATTAAGTCGGGTGATGCTGCGGGAATTAGATTAGGAAATGAGACACTTAAAGTAGTAAAGGAGTTTTGCTATTTGGGGAGCAAAATAACTGATGATGGTCGAAGTAGAAAGGGTATAAAATGTAGAAGCATTTCTGAAGAAGAGAAATTTATTAACATCGAGTATTGATTTAAGTGGCAGGAAGTCGTTTCTGAAAGTATTAGTATGGAGTGTAGCCATGTATGGAAGTGAAACATGGATGATAAACAGTTTGTACAAGAAGAGAATAGAAGCTTTCGAAATGTGGTGCCACAGAAGAATGCTGAAGATTAGATGGGTAGATCACATAACTAATGAGAAGGTATTGAATAGAATTGGGGAGAAGAGGAGTTTGTGGCACAACTTGACTAGAAGAAGGGATCGGTTGGTAGGACATGTTCTGAGGCATCAATGGATCACTAATTTAGTACTGGAGGGCAGCATGGAGGGTAAAAATCGTAGAGGGAGACCAAGAGATGAATACACTAAGCAGATTCAGAACGATGTAGGCTGCAGTAGGTACTGGGAGATGAAGAGGCTTGCAGAGGATAGAGTAGCATGGAGAGCTGCGTCAAACCAGTGCACCCTAATGCCCTAGCTCGTTAAATTCACTGAAACTCTCGCAGTTGGTCTCGTTGATATGCGAAATTACATTTTAACTATGAATAATACACAAATTGGGAAGGATTTCACCTCCGCCAGCTTGTTCCTGTAGGCTTGTGGATGAAATTTTACAAAGTAGCTCGGTATTCTGAAAGCAGTCAGTTATGGTTACTCACATAATTATCTGAATCATGGTTGCTACGAGACCTATAATTTGTTTTCAGTATCATACGGCATACGAATAATCATTAGCCAAAAACTCTGGGGTTTTGATCCGTAAGCCAAAACGACTCAGTGTTTCAACCTTTTCGTACTTCGTTACAAATGCACCATAATCCCAGTGACACGAAACCTTTTCTGCCATTTTCAGTTAGTCTTATAGAGCCAACTGATGGAACAACAGAAGACCATTCTAGACTAATTACGACAGCGCATTCGTGACTTTCTGGTGGTTTCAGCGCATTTACTCGTTATACAGTAGGGAACATGCTCCGGCGTGAATTATTTTGTCGTTACAGTGATAAATCACCGATAAATAGGAGGAGGAGGATATTAGTGTTTAACGTCCCGGCGACAACGAGGTCATTAGAGACGGAGCGCAAGCTCGGGTGAGGGACGGATGGGGAAGGAAATCGGCCGTGCCCTTTCAAAGGAACCATTCCGGCATTTGCCTGAAGCGATTTAGGGAAATCACGGAAAACCTAAATCAGGATGGCCGGAGACGGGATTGAACCGTCGTCCTCCCGAATGCGAGTCCAGTGTGCTAACCACTGCGCCATCTCGCTCGGTTCACCGATAAATGGTTGTAAATTTATACCCTCAGTAACGTCTTCTTGTTATCATCTTTTATGGCTATGTTTTCTCCTTTTCCTCTGAAAATTAAGTACCAGCAAAGATAAAGGAGAATATCGCATTAGGTGAACATCAAATGCTTCCATATTTCCAACTCAACATTCAAGAAATAGCGAAAATAAGATATGTAAGTTTTTCTAAGGACGAACAAATAACAACGCTAGTAGTAAATTATAGTAATAATTAATTAAGTATGCTACATTCCAATATTCAGCTGATGATTTTGAGAAGTTGCCGGTTATTAGTCTACACAAAAACTGCCATACGAATTCAACAGATTTTCTTAAGGTGGAGGTACTGAATTTCATTCCGGTCCTTTTCAGCTGTATTAGAGAAGGAAAAGCATGAATGACTTTATTTAACCAAAGCTCCACGTTATAGTAAAATTTGAATTCGCCTCGGCAAACAAACGCAATATCAGAGATGTGGTAAAGTATCGACATGTAGAACATTCTCTCGCTGCTGCAGTAGCAGGTAAAGCAGAAAGAATAGCGTTCCGTTCACAGAGCTGAAGATAAGAAAAATTGTAGAAATTTACTGGTAAAGTTACTTTCTTGCAGTGACAAAATGAATTTTTTGATTTTCACTTATTACATCCAGAATTTTTTATCAAAATTACAAGAAAGTATCCGATGAACTTAGAAGGATAATTCGGCTCTAGTTCCAAAAGTAAGTCAACGAACACTAAGGTGCTAGATAAATCTTGTATATTTCCAAGTCTCCGCTATTCCAACAGCAGGAACCTATTTTTGGATGGCTCTCAAAATCTCGTGAGCCGTGCTGCGGCTCGCGTTGGTGCTGTTGTAGGTTTCCGTCCTCTGTTGGAGGTCAGACTCTATCGTTTAGTGGACTTGGTTGCCGTTATTGTATTCTTCTTGCGTTGCCGGCACGTGTGGCCGAGCGGTTCTAGGCGCTACAGTCTGCAACCGCGCGACCGCTACGGTCGCAGGTTCGAATCCTACCTCGGGCATGGATGTGTGTGATGTCCTTAGGTTAGTTAGGTTTAAGTAGTTCTAAGTTCTAGGGGACTGATGACCTCAGATGTTCAGTCCCATAGTGCTCAGAGCCATTTGAACCATTTTTCTAGCGTTGACTGGCGCCACTTGTTTTCGCAAGCGTTGCCTGTCCGCTAGTGGCAGCAGCGGCGTTATCGATATGTGGTAGCTGTGACCATATCTTTGGGGTGACGTCGGTGCTCTTCCGGGTCGTGTGAGTGGGCAGTTGGGTTGGGGACTCTGGAGGGGCCTATAGGGCACTGCAAGAACACACCGGGACCGTTGGCGGCTCGCATGCACTGGCGGATGGAAGGGCTGTGGTCGAGAGTGTACACGACCTAATCGTCCACCAGATCCAACAAGCTTTAAGTTAAGTGAATCCTAACAGTGAAACCTCCACTATTGTGAGATCTCGCGATCCTCCAGTGACTTGAGTTCGTGTTGCTGCTCGCAGTGTCGCCGAGACGAAGAGCAGCGAGTGGAGTGCGTGGGGACGGCGGATGTGATTAGCTTTCCTCGACCTCTTGTTACTGATTGCTGCATTCTATGGGTTACTACTTGTTAAGTTCAACCAGCGGTATTTTTCCTGCCTGGTTGCCGCTAACGTCCCAGTGACCTGCCCTGGCGGTTAGTGTACGGCAGTGTACGTTTCCTCGCCGGCCGAAGTGGCCGTGCGGTTCTAGGCGCTGCAGTCTGGAACCGTGAGACCGCTACGGTCGCAGGTTCAAATTCTGTCTCGGGCATGGATGTGTGTATTGTCCTTAGGTTAGTTAGGTTTAAGTAGTTCTAAGTTCTAGGGAACCGATGACCTCAGCAGTTGAGTCCCACAGTGCTCAGAGTCATTTGAACCATTTTTGTACGTTTCCTCGCCTCGCCGCTACTGTCCGGTAAGGCGTGTAGTTTTGACAGTTTCCTTGATCTGTAGATCGGAAAAATGGAAAAGAAAATTGAGAATGCGCTAGGTGACGATCAGTTTGGCTTTAGGAAAAGTAAAGGGACGAGAGAGGCAATTCTGACGTTACGGCTAATAATGGAAGCAAGGCTAAAGAAAAATCAAGACACTTTCATAGGATTTGTCGACCTGGAAAAAGCGTTCGACAATATAAAATGGTGCAAGCTGTTCGAGATTCTGAAAAAAATTAGGCGTAAGCTATAGGGAGAGACGGGTCATATACAATATGTACAACAATCAAGAGGGAATAATAAGAGTGGACGATCAAGAACGAAGTGCTCGTATTAAGAAGGGTGTAAGATAAGGCTGTAGCCTTTCGCCCCTACTCTTCAATCTGTACATCGAGGAAGCAATGATGGAAATAAAAGAAAGGTTCAGGAGTGGAATTAAAATACAAGGTGAAAGGATATCAATGATACGATTCGCTGGTGACATTGCTATCCTGAGTGAAAGTGAAGAAGAATTAAATGATCTGCTGAACGGAATGAACAGTCTAATGAGTACATAGTATGGTTTGAGAGTAAATCGAAGAAAGACGAAGGTAATGAGAAGTAGTAGAAATGAGAACAGCGAGAAACTTAACATCACGATTGATGGTCACGAAGTCAATGAAGTTAAGGAATTCTGCTACCTAGGCAGTAAAATAACCAATGACGGACGGAGCAAGGAGGACATCAAAAGCAGACTCGCTATGGCAAAAAAGGCATTTGAGGCCAAGAGAAGTCTATTAATATCAAATACCGGCCTTAATTTGAGGAAGAAATTTCTGAGGATGTACGTCTGGAGTACAGCATTGTATGGTAGTGAAACATGGACTGTGGAAAACCGGAACAGAAGAGAATCGAAGCATTTGAGATGTGGTGCTATAGACGAATGTTGAAAATTAGGTGGACTGATAAGGTAAGGAATGAGGAGGTTCTACGCAGAATCGGAGAGGAAAGGAATATGTGGAAAACACTGATAAGGAGAAGGGACAGGATGATAGGTCATCTGCTAAGACATGAGGGAATGACTTCCATGGTACTAGAGGGAGCTGTAGAGGGCAAAACTGTAGAGGAAGACAGATATTGGAATACGTCAAGCAAATAATTGAGGACGTAGGTTGCAAGTGCTAATAAACCAGTTAGTAGACTGATGACCAAAAAAAAAAAGAAAAGGTCGGTTGGTATTTCTTCTACTCTGGTAGTAGTGGCTCCTTTCTCCTTTCGGACGCTCTAAACACAGCATTCTGAGGGCGTAGTGCTGACCGCTGGTTCCGGCTTTGGCGTGGTGTTCCATCGTTGCGTTGGTTATCGGACGTTAGGTAGCTTCAGCAGATTATCATTAGTCATTGGTTAGACTGCCACTAGTCTGAGTTACCATCTTGTCAAGTGAATGCAACTCTTGGCTGCCTTTCACATCGCTCGCGAAAGTGTTTTTGGCCTGACCTACTCAGAGGTCGATTCCTGGAGCACCGTCAGTGACTATCACTTGTGTTTTATTATTGTGTTATTATTTTATTACTGTATTTCCAAGTTACCATCATTTGTCTCACCTGTTTGGTGATCAGTTGCTTGTCCTTTTGAATTGACCTTGTTATTGTATTTGCTGTTTTATGGTATGTTTCTATTTTTTTATTATAATTGCCATTCTTGGCGTTACAGCATTTTTAAACGGTTGTGCTACCAAGTTTACTACCATTTGTCTCACCTGTTTGGTGATAAATTGCCTGTCTCTTAAATTAACTTTTGCTATTTCCTTGCTGTTTGACAGTACGTTTGTTAAATTTTTTAAATAATTGTCATTCCTGGCGTTAAAGGCCTTCAGCCGTGACTGTCGCGCCTTGTCTTAAAATTCTAATTTGGCAATTCTATTTTTTGCAGCTGGCTTTAAGACCTTGGTCACTTGTCTTTTATATTTTAATAACTGTAACTATAAGTTGCATCAAGTTTAATCAGTTCTTAATTTATTGCCATTAAGACCTTCAGCAGTGAAACAATTTTTAAATTACTGCCATTATTTTAATCTATTGTTGATTTTAAATAAACTGTGTGTGATTAAAAGAAAAGCCAACTAATAGCAACTGATTACGGCCACGTCCACAATCGTAACCGAATCCTGCCTTCCTTTGAGACCACCAGGTCTCAACTCGTACTAGTGCTGCTACCTAAAGCCTGCTGTATGATGATTCTACCTGATAATTACAATTATCTCATTAAGTATAACATCGTAGAAGCAAAGTAAATATAATGGAAGTATCCTATGAGTTATTTAATTGTATTATTATATGTTTATATACGTAATTGTGTAATGAAGACATAATTGCGTTACGATAGTTGTCAAATATGAGAACACATATGGAAAATGTTTGGAATGAGCCTCTCCTGTGGTAAGGATGTATTTATAAAACATTGAAATCGGCCAGCATCCAGGCTTTTGGCAGTTTTGCTAAAAAATGCATCATGCAAGGTATAGCCAGTGCTTCGCAAATAAGCCACAAAGAGAGAGGAATCTGTAGAAATGCATTATACTACTGGAGAAGTTCATTGGGTATAAACTAACAGTAAAAACACCAACATGTCAGTTACTGTAGACACGTTAGTACTCAAGAATTACTGTGGATACATACCCGCTGTCATCTTCCGCAGAAGATAAAAGTTCCTCATTTTGGCAAAAGCTAACAGACTTGTAATCCACCAAATGTCACGACTTTTTCGCTTTTTGAGACAACACAATCGTAAGATGGAAAGTGCCTAATTTTGTAAATGGCGGCTAGTACTTTAATCCACCAAATTTCTTTATTTATTTATCCTTTAGTTGATATGATCTGCGAACACTAGTTTTGACATCCGGGTAATAGGACATCGTATATTCAGTCATTGCTTTGTGATGGCGCTACCCCAAGTAAAAATGAACATTGATCAAAGTGGAACATCAATTCGTTCAAAATTCAGCAAAATTCAGAGCAGTGAAAAAACATTGAAGTGAGCTGTTTGTTCATTTAAATAACTACTGGTGAATAAAATACCGAGTAGCGAAAATAACTGATAAACTGATTACTAAACTTATCGCAACACTTAAAAACTGAACAGTGATTCTTATATCAGCTGATAGCGAACGATATGACTTATTTTGTAAATATCTACAAGTTTAACGTACTAAAATTCCCTGACATCGCCAGTGTTGTAGGTAGCGATCTTAAAATTGTGTTGTAGTATTTTTAAGAGAACTTTTTACTCGCCAAAATATCAAGGAAGGATACACCGATTAGCAGTTTCGAGTCAGTTAAATGGCCATCTTCAGATCATATAACAGAAAGTGATGTCCACATTGACTACTGACGCATGTCTCTTCATCAAAATCGTGTTTGGAATTTCAAAGTTAAAATTGTAGTTTTGAATTTTCAAGTTTGGAATTGTAAATGTCATTGTGACCAAACGTCGTGTTTCATCAGTCGATGTAGACATCGCTTTCTATCATGGAATCTGAAGGTGACTATTCTTCTGGTTGACACTATAAATCAATATATCCTATCTTGCAACGTTTGAAATTTAAAAGGTATCGTAAAGAAGACTACAACACTAAATTTAACATACACACACACACACACACACACACAAATGAATTCTGTTGTAATTTTAATCGTATTTGCAGCACAACAACTGAGACTGACGTTGGCTAAGTCAGATATTCAAGTTCATGCTACATTCAAGAGACGTCCTTTGAAATTCACCTTTTGCGGTATTTTGCAAACAGCGGTAAAAGACTTAATTCCAGCGTTAGCAATATTTAATTGTATCGTTCATTATGTAAAAGTATTATTTACGGCATAAAGTGTGTAAATAAGTCACTGTTTAAATGAAAAACCATACTCGTGTGGTAAAGGTTGTATCTACGCAGGCTGTGTTGAACAGTACAATGTACGATTACAGCACGGTACTTACTTGAAACTGAACTGCTGTTAAGATCTATTATCTCGAACAACTGTAAAAAAGTTTTGGAAGTTTGGCAACAACAACGGGTAGCTTTTGGATAGCCTCCTGACATGGCAGCTGCGGGATCACATACAAACTACGACTTCGTCAACGCTCGCGACCGCGACCTCAAGCTTCCAAAATGTCTCCGAAAAAGACCAAGAGAATGTGGTATGTCAATTTATACCTCTGGTTTTCCTCTATTTGTGCGGCCCCAACGTTTTCAGTTAAAAATTAGCTGATGAATAATATCTGCAGATTTCCCTAATTAGTTTTGGACGTGTCTAACACTTCAAGGATTGAGATGAAGCAGTTTTGTTTATCTATCATTGGCAAGCTTTCTTTACAACATCTCTTCACCGAAGCTAAAACGGGTAAATATATTCACATAACAAATAGCATATGGCATACTGCTGTGATTAAGAAGCACGAGTATCGGTTGCGACATACAGTCGAGCAGGAACCCTGCAATCACTATACAGGGTGGTCCATTGATCGTGACCGGGCCAAATATCTCAGGAAATAATAGGATTTTTAAATTAAAATACAGAACGTAGATACGTTTGAACATTTTCTTTCGGTTGTTCCATTATGATGCATGTACCTTCGTGAACTTATCATTTCTGAGAACGCATGCTGTTACAGTGTGATTACCTGTAAATACAACATTAATGCAATAAATGCTAAAAATGATGTCCGTCAACCTCAATGCATTTGGTAATACGTGTAACAACATTCCTGTCAACAGCGAGTAGTTCGCCTTCCGTAATGTTCGCACATGCATTGACAATCCGCTGACGCATGTTGCCAGGCGTTGTCGGTGGATCACGATAGCAAATATCCTTCAACGTTCCCCACAGAAAGAAATCAGGGGACGTCAGATCTGGTGAACGTACGGGCCATGGTATAGTGCTTCAACGACCAATCCACCTGTCATGAAATATGCTATTCAGTACCGCTTCCACCGCACGCGAGCTTTGAGTCGCATATCCATCATGTTGGAAGTACATCTCCATTCTGACATGAAGTGACATATTGTAGTAACATCGGTAGAACATTACTTAGGAAATCAGCATACATTGCACCATTTAGATTGCCATCGATAAAATGGGGGCCAATTATCTTTCCTCCCATAATGCTGCACCATACATTAACCCTCCAAGGTCGCTGATGTTCCACTTGTCGCAGCCATCGCAGATTTTCCGTTGCCCAGTAATGCATATTATGCCGGTTCACGTTACCGCTGTTGGTGAATGACGCTTCGGCGCTAAATAGAACGCGTGCAAAAAATCTGTCATCGTCCCGTAATTTCTCTTATGCTCAGTGACAGAACTGTACACGACTTTCAAAGTCGTCGCCATGCAATTCCTGGTGCATAGAAATATGGTTCGGGTGCAATCGATGTTGATGTAGCATTCTCAACACCGACGTTTTTGAGATTCCCGATTTTGGCGCATTTGTCTGCTACTGATGTGTGGATTAGCCTCGACAGCAGCTAAAACACCTAGTTGGGCATCATCATTTGTTGAAGGTCGTGGGTGACGTTTCACATGTGGCTTAACACTTATTGTTTCCTTAAATAACGTAACTATCCGGCGAACGGTCCGGACACTTGAATGATGTCCTCCAGGATACCGAGCAGCATACATTGCACACGCCCGTTGGGCATTTTGATCACAACAGCCATACATCAACACGATATCGACCTTTTCCGCAATTGGTAAAAGGTCAATTTTAACACGGGTAATGTATCACGAAGCAAATACCGTCCGCACTGGCGGAATGTTACGTGATACCACGTACATACACGTTTGTGACTATTACAGCGCCATCTGTCACAAAGCGAAAAAAGTAGTCCATCTAAAACATTCATATTTCTTTACGTACTACACGAATATGTAATAAAAATGGGGGTTCCTATTTAAATAAACGCAGTTTTTATCCGTTTTACCTATACCAGCGCCATCTAGCGGGCCAACCATAGCGCCATCTGGTTTCCACCTTCAAGCTAAACAAGTTTCGTTCTTTGCAGTTTTTTCGTTTGACGCTTATTTCGTGAGATATTTGGCCCGGTCACCACCGTGTATATTTTAGCTGTATTATGTTTTCAATATTTATAAAACTTTTCCCCATCTAGAAGGCAACATCTAAAGCAGTATTCAATACTTGAATAATAGGAAAACCTAAATCAGTGTTATCAGATAACGGGTGTCAGTTTATTTCAAAGATTTGGGAAGAGACTATAGAGCAGTACAATGTCCTGATGAAATATATTTTGCCTACCACTCTGAAAGTAGTCTGGATGAACGATATATATGTGAGCTAGGTAGATTATGCAAAACTTTTTGCCACCACAAACATAAGTACGTGGGACCGGTTTGTTTCAGAATTTGTTGTTTCATTGAATGTCTTACACCATGAATCCGGAGGCTTTCAGCAAAAGAAATTTTGCTAAGTAGTAAAAGTAAAAGCATGATAGTAGAGACATTAGAGTTTCCATCCTCTGTAGATTTGAGAGTGAACAGAAGAAATGAATTAGTGAGACAAAGAATGAAGCAAAAAGAGGAATCCAGGTGTATGAGGCATAATAAAAACCTCTAAGCTACCAAGTTCAAAACCGGAAGTTTTGTTCTCGTCAAAAGTAATGGGAAATGTAGCGAATTAAAGCACGAAATTTCCTAATTTAAATGTCTATAATGGCCTGCCTATAGTGCAAGGAACTCCTCACACTAACGCATACTATCTGGTGTACCTGAAATCAAATAAACCCTAAAGTGTTCGTTATATAGTGGACCTGTAACCTTACGTCCACAGCACGGATTGAAAATAAGCACAGTTTGCAAACATGCCATTAATACACGTACTTTGTACTGTATTACAATGTGTTTATTCCTTAAAGCTGCGTTATTAAGCGTATGTCATACTTTTGTGAAGTCTTACTGTTATTGTTTTGTTAATATTTGTCGATAAGTTTCAGATTCTGAACAATGTAACTGGGTATAGAATGAAATAGACATTCCAAAAAAGTGAAATGACGTACTAAAAGGCAGTACTGCATAATGAGTTGTAGCCTGATAAAATGTACTGCCAATATGTGAAATAGGCAGCATAATGTCTTGAATGAACAAACCAGGAAATACTGTTTCAAAGAGAACGCCGCCGCGCTGGGTAGCCGCGCTGTCTGAGGCGCCTTGTCACGGTCCGTTCGGCTCCCCTCGTCCTAGGTTCGAGTCCTCCCTCGGGCATGAGTGTGTATGTCGTCCATAGCGTAAGTTAGTTTAAGTTAGATTAAGTAGTGTTTAGGCTTAGGGACCGATAACCTCGGTAGTTTGGTCCCATAAGACTTTTCCACAAATTTCGAAAAGAGAACGCCAATCTGAGTGGGTATCCAATTGTTCCATTAGTAAATAAATGTAGTGGAATTGACTGCTTGAAATGATGAAGGAGCAGCGAAGAAATTAATGCTTATTGTAAATAGAGTTGTATTAATTTGTCAAACTGCATAAAAAAATTAACACAGTCGTTGGTCCTTTGCCTCTCAGGTAGGATAACGTCGGAGTTTCGCACCCACGTACATCATGCTATGGGAACGAAACCGAAGGCGGAGCAGGCACTGGGAAGCGGAGGGACTACACGAATGACGGTGAAAGTAGTAATTCTCCCTGTATACAAACTAAAAGTAAAATCTGCAGTAGTATTACTAAAATGATAAAAATTTAAAAACTTAATGCTTTCTTAAAAGCAAGGTAAAGGAACTTCGTAAATATTATAGTAAAAAACTGTAAATAAAGTAGAAAATTAAAATAATGTTTATGTAAAAGTTTGTTTTATATTTTTCCGTTGTATTTATGTATTATATGTTTTCTTATGTATGTGTCATTCTCAAGTGGATGTACTCATTGTTATCCAATGCTCTGTGTCACACAGAATTTCTTCTCCATTTATATATAATGCAACAAATGCTGTTCTTATGTGATTGAGGTGAAATGATGTCCTTTGTTTTCGTATTGCTGTTTATGTAAACGGAATGCTGTTGTGATGTGTTTACAAATATTTCTCACCCAACACTGTTTTAGGTGTTATTGATGAAACATGGGGAATGTGTAACGCTATTACCGATATTATCTGCAACTGTCTTCTGTAACATCTTTGTGTGTTTTTATTTAATGTAACGTCTAAATAACCATGCTCTTTGATGCAACACCTATCTAAATGTTTTATTCACTCTTTATAACCATTTATGTAACTGTAATTAATCTATGGACATAAACCTTTTGCTGAGCCACCGTATTTTATCCTTTTTCCTTAGTAGTTTACCGATAACAAATGATACGATAATTACGAGTATCCTATTTTACTGAACCGAAAAACAATTGCCTCCCTTAACGAAAGTTAATAAACATTGTGGATTTGTACAGAACATAATTATTTAGTGAGCAAGAGTTTTGAAACACTCACGTAATTTTCAGAAAATGACAGTTAAATTTCATCAAGGTACAATTATTAAGGGAAGATTTAACTTATTGAGTTTAAAGATGTTTCTTTTTATAGTTTCATGTGTGGCATAGTGTTTCTAATACTGCATTTTGACTAAAATGTTCAGCCTGGACTCGAGTCTAGTAACAGACTAATTTTTGGGTACCTGCTGTTAATAGTTGAGCCAGATTTAAATTTCATATTACAGTAGAGTACTCAAAAAGTACTATTTTAATTCTCATAACTTGTGTGTACCATAATAAGCAAATAGCTAGTAATATTCAGAGTATGCTAGATTCAGGTATCGCATGTCCAATGTGAGTTAAATAGTATAAGGACGTGAATATTCCTTGAGAATACAAATAACAATCAGTACAGAAGACACAAATATGTGATACCTATTTCGAGCCGGCCGGGGTGGCCGAGCGGTTCTAGGCGCTACAGTCTGGAACCGCGCGACCGCTACGGTCGCAGGTTCGAATTCTGCTTCGGGCATGAATGTGTGTGATGTCATTAGGTTAGCTACGTTTAAGTAGTTCTAAGTTCTAGGGGACTGACGACCTCAGAAGTTAAGTGCCAAAGTGCTCAGAGCCATTTGAACCATTTGAACCTATTTCGGTGGTAATAATTCCTAATAATTAAACTGACCGAAGAACCTAATGCTTCACCATTAGTAATCATTTACCTCTAATTATCATCATGTTGCTACTGTAACGTACAGGCAGTAAGTGCTACTGAGAGACAATTGCTGCCTACACGTATTAACACTCTTTCTGTATAGCTCATATCAAATCACTGATACACTATTTGCTAAACTGTGCTACTGTCTTGTATCGTATCAGCAAAAAAGAATTTTCCAAGCGAGGTGGCGCATTCCGGAGGACAACGCGTCTTGCCATCCTGATTCAAGTTTTCCGTGATTTCCCTAGATTGCTTAAGGCAACTGCCGGGATGGTACCTTTGAAAGGGCACAGCCGTCTTCCTTGCCCATCCTTCCCTAATATAATGGGGGCGATAACCTCGCTGTTTGTTCCGCTTCCACAAATCAACCAACGAACCAAACCAGAATTCACGTAAAGTCAATCCCGATAGTTATCTTTCCTTATGAACTATGCTAGTCCTTAGTACTAATGAGGCAGGTGACTGTTTCCTTTTACAGTTTACTTAATTACTAAAACAATCTTAGGGAAACAACCTTTAGAGAAACGCTGGCCGGAGTGTCTGAGCGGTTCTAGGCAGTACAGTCTGGAACCGCGAGACCGCTACGGTCGCAGGTTCGAATCCTGCCTCGGGCATGGATGTGTGTGATGTCCTTAGGTTAGTTAGGTTTAAGAAGTTCTAAGTTCTAGGGGACTGATGACTTCAGCAGTTAAGTCCCATAGTGCTCAGAGCCATTTGAACCCTTTTTTTGAGAGAAATAAAAATTGTCCGATATCTTTCCCTTACGCAGATCACGTTCAAATAGTTATCCTATCATAGGAGTAACATTATCGGTGTATTGCTAATTTAGTAGCAGCCGGTAGTGTTATAAGGTGGTAAGATGACAGGACATTGGAGGTGATGTGGTCACCAGTTGACCAAAACGGAAGCAAAGAACCTTAAATCTCTTAGCAGCTAAAGTACAAGGGGCGCCCTGTTAAGGCGCTAGGCGGAACGTTTTATTCGGGCTTGCCATTGTTATATTACTGTTAAAAGCACGCGCTCCCAAAGCCGTATAGGGAACAAATAATTAAAGAGCTTACGTCGTGCCGCATTAGCGACCGGGCCGGTAGGTAATCCGACCAGCCGAGACGTTATCCGATAATTGTGTATCTCCTCCAGGGCAGGGCAGCATCTGCTCCAGCACTCCATTTAATGGAGTCTGCCCTCCCTCCGTCCGGTCGCCACGTCCTCACACGTCACCCCGGGCACACCCACGATTGCGCGGCGGCGGGCGAATCGTCTTCTGCGCAACTTGCAATTGCTACATCGGCTCGCACACATCCGCTGTCACCGAGTGCTGGTGCGTGTCTGTGTGTGTGTGTGTGTGTGTGCGCATCGCTCCCGATTACGAAGTTATCCACTCAGCTGCGTTGCCATGGCGACCGCTGCCAAGTGCCGCTGCTGTTGACGCGGCAGCCGCCGTCCTCTCTCTGCTTAGCCCTCGTCCCCGCACTTTGCGGAACGGGTGCTGTGCTTTTCCCGTTCGACCTATCCGCGAGATTTGATGGCGTTGCGCCTCGGCTTTGCCGTCTTCCCGTCCGCACGCAGACACTGCCGTCATACGTGTAGTCCCTCCGCTTCCCAGTGCCTGCTCTGCCTTCGGTTTCGTTCCCGTGGCACGATCTACGTGGGCGCGAACCTCCGACGTTATTCTGCGTGAGAGGCAAAGCACCAACGAAAACATAACGCTTCGCAGCCCATTTTCGGGAACGAAGTGTAGAAGCAATGCAGGAGCAGTCTGATGTTATAGCATCAGGAGGTTATATACATGTGGTATGCATCGGTATACAGAGTGTTTAAGAAAAGTGTCGAATATTTGGAGAGGTTAGTAACCAACCAAACAAGGAAAAAGTCCAATAAACATGTTCTGTGAAATACATACCTTTAGAGCTATAAACACTTGTTCATCTTCCATATTGAGAAACACATCTCCTTTACTGTAAGCTCATTGCCGGCCAGAGTGGCCGAGAGGTTCTAGGCGCTTTAGTCTGGAAACCCGCGACCGCTACGGTCGCAGGTTCGAATCCTGCCTCGGGCATGAATGTGTGTGATGTCCTTAGGTTAGTTAGGTTTAAGTAGTTCTAAGTTCTAGGGGGCTGATGACCTCAGATGTTAAGTCCCATAGTACTCAGAGCCATTTGAACCATTTTGTAACCTCTTTCTTTCCAAACCAGAATTTCGTTATCACGTAAAGTCAATCCCAATAGTTAACTTTCCTAATGAATTATGCTAGTACTTGGTAATAATCAAGCAAGAGGTAGTGTGGAGCAAAAGAAGGAAAAAGAATTCAGTAAACATTGGGCCTGAAATGGGTACGTTACGAGGTACTAGCATTTATACAGTAAAAGAAATGTGTTTCACAATAGCGATGATGACCAAGTGTTCGTAGCTCTTCAGGTATGCTTCTTAGAGACTTCGTTCACTTTACTTCTTTTTTGTGGTTATTTCCACCTCACAAAATAATACATTTTTCCAACACTTTGTAAACAAAAGGGAGATTTAGATGAAATAGTTAATATCCTGGCAAGGAACGATATAGCCATTTTAATCTTAGAATGAGAGACTATCAATTGTGCATCAAGGATGTTGGTAAGTTTAAAACTAACGCAGTCGAATGAAAATGACAACGACACTTTAGATTTCGTAGTTTTCTGAGAAAATGGAAATAGTTTCATTTATGCCCTAATGACTATGAGCAAATTTCGAGCCATTCAGATGGATAAGTCGTGACCGCACCATATTTGAGAAAACAGTTCAGTCTGGCTTCCATAAAGGCTTGTTTATTCAAACTGCATTTTATGGTCTCACGAATTCAGTTAAGGTAAAGCTAAACAAGAAAAATTAGCATTTTGGCATATTCTGAGTTTTTGTGAAGTCATTTAATCGTGTAGATAAGAAAATTCTGCTAGGGAAACTAAAACGGTAAGGTTTTCAAGTGCCTTTCTTTGCACGGATGCATCTAAGTAACCGAAAAGAGATGGGTTGCATTCACAAATACGTTATTCCTCTTACTTTTGCAACATCGCGTATTATGCACATTCCAAGCAACTGAAAATGACATACAGGTAGCAAAGATCAATCAGGGTGAGGCTCTGTATTTGAAGTTCCTGCGCACTCAGATGGCAGATGGCAGATACGTTCACAAATAAGAACGGTTCTGGCAGCTTCGCTCTGAAAACTCTGGCGTTGTGTTGACCTTAGTAACATATTTTCAACATGTTCAATTGATAATATCTCAATAACCGTCTGTGTCAATGCAGCGAAGAACATAAAGTTATCTGCTCTACGGAAATGTCCAAGAAGAATATACAGTGAAGTTGTTAACCGAACATCTTGCAGATATCTCTTCAGTAACCTAGACATTCTTATACTTGGATGGCAATACATGTACTCTGTAATAGTAATTGTTGTTAATACCTAGAGCAAATTTAAGACCAACTCTACATTACATTACGACAATAACAGATGTCAAAATAATTTTCATACACACAACCCATAATTCAGATATTCAGTGTTGTGAATGTAATTATTAGTATAATTTTCGTCACGTACCACCTGAAACCTTACATTGATCTTACAGAAGTTTTTTTCTGTTGTATGTATTTTTCACTGTACCTTCAAGCAATGGGACAGCTTCCAGAATGAGATTTTCACTCTGCAGCTGAGTGTGCGCTGGTATGAAACTTCCTAGCAGATTAAAACCGTGTGCCGTACCGAGACTCGAACTCGGGACCTTTGCCTTTCGCGGGCAAGTGCTCTACCATCTGACATACACAAGCACGACTCACTCCACATTCTCACAGCTTTAATTCCGCCAGTTCCTCGTCTCCCACTTTCCAAACTTCACAGAAGCTCTCCTGCGAACCTGCAGAACTAGCACTCCAGGAAGAAAGTATACTGCGGAGACATGGCTTAGCCACAGCCTGGGGGATGTTTCCAGAATGAGATTTCCACTCTGCAGCGGAATGTGCGCTGATATGAAACTTCCTGGCAGATTAAAACTGTGTGCCGGACCGAGACTCGAACTCGGGACCTTTGCCTTTCGCGGGCAGGAGAGCTTCTGTGAAGTTTGGAGAGCAGGAGACGAGGTACTGGCGGAAGTAAAGCTGTGAGAACGGGGCGTGAGTCGTACTTGGGTAGCTCAGATGGTAGAGCACTTTCCCGAAAAAGGCAAATGTCCTGAGTTCGAGTCTCGGGCCGGCGCACAGTTTTCATTTGTCAGAAAGTTTCATAACAGACAGCTGATTGCACTTGGGAAGTAAGCTTAACTCGTAAAAAAAATCACGAGTATGTTTTGATTTAAATGTCTTTGAAGGTGCTAGGTAAGTTGAAACCTTCTTTTGCATCCTAACTCTGTACAGGACATATACGCCTTTTTCCTGTGCTATGGTAGGAGCATTTTCAGTTTGGTTCCCATGTTTTACCCTACCAGCATTTTTACGACCACAATAGCCCGGTAACAGAGTACATTTTTGTTGATTCGGGCGACAACTGGTTCTGTATACGTTGTTTTATTGTCTTTGCAACGAGGCTGCTCATATTGTGGCAACGGATAAAGTGGTCACAAATCAAGAGGACCACCACTAATTACGTTATTACTTAATTTGAACCGATTCGCACAACTCTGAAACATAGAAGTATCACTTTTGAAAAAAGACCTCACAAACGTGCTTTTTTTTTTTTTTGTACGTAAAATCCGAACGAGGCTAGATTTCTGGAAGCAATTTTTCAGTTTTGTCGTAAGAGTGAATTTTTTATGTGTATCATTAACTTTAAAACGTTTCTGCGCATTCAGTTTACTTAAGAATATGTGGCAATGCACACAACCGCTGGTCTGAGCTAAAACAAAAACTTTTCTTATCATGTTCTTGTCTCAGACAGGAACGGAGCACCAAGATCTTCCACAATCGCAACTCTACTCGCAGCCTTCTCAGACACATTTGTAACAGCGTTTCCGTTCTGTAGAGATACTGAAGCGATTCTGGTGCCTCACCTCCGTGATTGGTAGATGATTTGCATCTGCCCACACACATATATTGTGGTAATTTACTACGCTATCTCTTTTGAATCTTAGCTAAATCACCAAATACTAAGCGATGCCTGTCGCAAGTGAAACGGGACGTATCTGAATAGGTACCGGCATTGTTTCTCGGACTTGTAATTATCGTAACTTTTTCTCTAGTTTTGACTGATACTGCCCACTGGAAAAATATGTGACACATTTGTTTAAACTCCCTGCGTAATCCAGGTCGCCAGTAGCGTCGTTTGCAGCACTTATGAGGAAATGAATAAATTGTAAGTGACGAGAATGG
Source organism: Schistocerca cancellata (assembly GCF_023864275.1). Lineage (NCBI taxonomy): Eukaryota > Metazoa > Arthropoda > Insecta > Orthoptera > Acrididae > Schistocerca > Schistocerca cancellata. Next base: position 183,584,157 of record NC_064626.1, read on the forward strand.
TAAACTGCATCAGATGAACCTTAGAACTGGTGATAGAAACACCAGCAGAAGATCAGGAATATGGCTTCTCAGGCACGTAACTAGAGTTCATGAAAGTCAGCATTTGCGAGTCTCCTGCAGCGCCGTTCGTGGACAAGACATTGAGTTCGAAAGCTTAATGACAACTGCACCGAGAGAGATATCGGGACATCGGTCGTAAGCTAGCAAACGGCGCTCTGGCATTTTTCCGCTGCTTGTTTCTGTGCTTGGGGAGCGCTTAGCGAAACCTCACTTGAAGAACAACCCTTTCAGAGGTCCGCGCAGCTGCTTTATTGCCTTTGCCGGGCTGTAAGTGATGGCTGTTTCCCGCAAACGACACAGCGATTACGGTCTGACTCGCCTCTCGTCTGCAGGAGACGAACGCGCGTTCCGCAGGACGCACGACCGCCGCCGCTCGGGGAGCGGCGAGACGGACGAGCGCCGGGACGCTGCCCCCCGCCCCCCTGCGCCGGCTGTAAAGCGGGCGCGCTGCCGCCTCCCGCCCCGCAGCCGCCGCAGCGGCGACGACAGATACCCGATATCGGCGGTCGCCGCACACAGCCAATAGCTCGGCGCCGCATTCCTCGGAGACGGCAGCCGCTCTAAACGGAATGCCTGTCTTTAAAAAGAGGGCAACGGAAAAAAGAAAAAAAAAGGAAGGCAGAGGACGAGGGAAACCGAGGAAGGAGAACAAGGAGGCGGAAGTGGAGGAGGAGGAAAAAAAATTAGGAGACAAGTCCCCAGACGTGTATCTGCGGTCGTCGCGAGATTTAGTGCTCGCGTAGGCCTCCAGGGAAGCGTCTGTCTTCTGTCGTACTGGAGGAGTACGGCGATGCCGGGAGGGCCTTCCAGCTCCTCGAAGGTGCCGGAAAAGCAAGTCGCGATGTCCATGCAGAGAAAGAAAGGGAAATGTCTGCAAAACGGGCGACAGGCAAAATGTGGCTTGTAAGGATACCCTTTATCTGCCTAATAATCTGTGTTGTAGCCTACCTGGCACTGGTTTAAGGTCACGTGAGGCCCGTTGCACTGATGAAGTACGGTGCCTCTATCCAGCAATACGAGGTGTGTGGAGAAAATAGTGGGACAGACTTTTTTGTCTACTGAGTTTTTATTTTTTTTAAAGAACAATATTATCCCGTGCAGAGTAGGTCTCTTTAGCAGCTGCACACTTGTGGAATCGTTGTTCCTAGTTTTGATAGTGCTGATGGACTTGAGCTGGTACGGCCTTTAACATGTCAGTCACATTCTCCAGTCCCAAAAAGATGTCCTTTTAATAAGTTTTTCTTTTTGGGAAAGAGTAAAGCCACAAGGGCACACATCAGGTGAATAGAGGGCTGTGCAACAACATGTCCATTATAATTATCCGGGCTGTTATGCCGTCGTCGGTTGATGAATTCTGTGGTGATTCCCAACGTTTCGTCTCCGACTGCGGGAGACATCTTCAAGGGGGTCCGTAGCTTGATGGAAGGTCCAACACACACACTGGCTCGCTACTGACTGCCGCTAAATTCCGTGTCCGCGCGCACCCGCGCCGCAGCGTGACGTCACGTGTTTTGAAAACGTCAGTGCAATTGGCCACTGTCCGTCGCCGTCGATCGCCGTTGCCATCACCCAGTAGTGGACGAGTGGTACACATCTTCTTTAACACCGGCATCCATATACCGTTTAATTTGACGCCCTCCTCCTTTCGGTTGAAATTATTTGGGTGTTTAGCGATTTCGATTGCCTCCCTGTAGAGCCTTTCGTAATATCCGCTCGTGGCCGCTAGTACTTGCGTCTCCTCGAAACGAATATTGTGGTTCCCTGGCTGGAAAGCATGCTCCGCAACAGCTGATCGTTCCGTTTCTCCTCTTCTACAATTTCCCTTGTGTTCTTCCAAACGTTTAGAAACAGTTCTTTTAGTGGTACCCACATAAACATCACCACAGCTGTATGGGATCCTATACACTCCAGATTTTTCCAATGGTTTGCTAGCGTCCTTGGCAGGCCTAAGGTATTCCTGTATCTTCCTGGTGGGCTTGTAAATTACGGTAATATTCCGCTTCGTCAAGGTCCTCCCTATTCTTTCCGTTACATTTTTAACAAACGGCAGGAAAACCTTAGATTTTGCAGTAGCCTGTACGTCAGTATGATTTCTACGTGGCTGCCTCAACGCACGTTTTATTTCGGCGGACGAATATCCGTTCTTCGTTAGTCCATTGTGGAGATGTTCCATCTCAGCGTCGAGCGACTCAGGTTCACAAATATTTCTAGCTCTGTCCGCTAACGTCTTGATAACACCCCGCTTCTGTTGTGGGTGGTGGTTCGAATCCCGGTGCAAATAACGGTCCTTGTGCGTGGGTTTGCGGTACACTGAGTGGCCCAAACTACCATTTTCGTTTCTAAACACAAGCACATCGAGGAAATGTAGTTTGCCGTCTACCTCCTCCTCCATTGTAAACTGAATTCTTGAGTTTATACTGTTCAGATGTTCGTGGAACCGGCTTAGTTCCTCCCTACCATGTCTCCACAACACAAACGTGTCATCCACGTATCGGAACCATACATTTGGTTTCTTGCTGGCAGTACCTAAGGCCTGTTCTTCGAATTTCTCCATAAAGAAGTTTGCAATTACGGGACTTAGGGGGCTTCCCATAGCCACGCCACCCGTTTGCTCATAAAACTGTTCATTCCACTTGAAGTATGTGGTCGTCAAACAACACGTAAACAGTTCTAAAATATAGGCAGGCAAAATTCGATCCAGCTGTTCCAATACATCATTAAGTGGAACCATGGTAAACAGCGATACCACATCGAAGCTGACCAATATGTCCTCCGGCTGGACCACTATGCCATTCAATCTGCTGATGAAATGTGTCGAATTCTTTATATATGAGTCCGAACGGCCCACATGTGTTTTTAACAGCGTAGTCAAAAACTTGGCTAACGAGTAGGTGGGCGAACCAATGGCACTTAGTATCGGTCTTAACGGCACATTTTCTTTATGGATTTTGGGCAATCCATAAAGCCTCGGTGGTAGCGCAATCGAATTGCAGAGACCTTTCTCTACACTCTCTTCAATGGAGGACTTTTTTATTAACCGCGACACAGTTCTGAGAACGTTGTTAGTGGGGTCCTTATTCAGCTTCCTATATGCTTGCGGATCCAGTAGATCCGTAATTTTTCTCTGATAGTCGGCCACATCCATAACCACCGTTGCGCTTCCTTTGTCAGCTGGGAGAACCAAAATACTATCGTCGTCATTCAGGAGTTTTAAAGCTCTTCTCTCATCCACAGTTATATTACTTTTCGGCGGTTTTGCATTGCCTAATATTCTCACTGTTTCTATACGGATTTCTTCAGCTGTTACAGAATCTACACTGCGAATTCCTGCTTCTACATTGGCTATAATTTCTTCCGTGGGCACAAAACGCGGACTAACAGCAAAATTTCCTCCCTTGGCAAGCACAGATGTCTCATCGTCAGATAACGAACGTTTGGACTAATTGATAACGGTCCGGGAAACGTCTAAATGCCGAACAGTCTGTTTAGGTAGCAAATTATCAAACTTCTTCTTCTGTCTACTAGACGTCGTCAACATACGCTTCCCCATGGTATCATGCAGTAGTCTATCAATTTTATCCCAGTCACCGCTGCACAGTTTATTACTGATCGTAATATGGAGAGACATTAACTTACAGTTTGTGCTTGCCAAGTCCCGTCGGGTCTGCTGAATGCGCTCTCGCAGTAAGGCCTCCTCAGTCCGTTTGAAAATGCGTTGTGCCTTTCCCGAATAGAACAGTCGCTTTATCTTCAGAAACTTCGGTATAACGCCGACGGCTCTGCAACGAGACAGGAATGTGAGGGAACACAAAAGCTGCACTCTCTTCTTCTGGAGTCCTTCCAGGCGTCGCACTTCTCTTGTCATCTCCTCCCCGTAGAGGCGGACACGGAATTTAGCGGCAGTCAGTAGCGAGCCAGTGTGTGTGTTGGACCTTCCATCAAGCTACGGACCCCCTTGAAGATGTCTCCCGCAGTCGGAGACGAAACCTTGGGAATCACCACAGAATTCATCAACCGATCACGGCATAACAGGCCGGATAATTATAATGGACATGATTTTTCCGGCCGTGAAAGTCTACATTTTAGTATGTGCAACAACAGACATCCGTGATGGAAATACTCGTGTCACATGTGACCTTGTCATGATGGAGCACCTACTATCTGCAACATCCGGCCTCACTCGATTCACCCTTTTCCTGAGCCTTAAAAGGCCATCTTTGTACAACAGTTGGTTGACAGTTTGTCCTGGAATATAACTTTATGCACCATACCTCTACTGTTAAAAAAACGAATCGGCATTGTTTTGGTCTTTTATTGCCTATTCGAGCTTTTTTCCCGTCGAGGAGATGTCTCAATGTTGCTTTATCTCAGGGTCCGTTCTTCGATTGTCCTTCTGCTCAGTTGTGAGCTTCTTCAGCACCATTTTGGAACAAACCTTCCTCATGGGCAAAACTTCGGTCAAAATTTGATGCACAGTGGAAGTGTTTAAGTTTAACAGTTCACCCGTCATCCTCATTATGAAGTGTCGGTCTGACCTCAACAAGATCACGTACGCGTTCGACGTTTTCATCTGGTTTTGGAGTTGACACCTTCAGCTAAGCGAGGTTCATCTTAAAATGAGTTCTCGTGGTTCAAAAAATGATTTGTGCCAGCGAAGAACTTGTGCTCTTGAAAAAGATTTTTCCCTACAGGCTTGTTTTAACTTTTCAAAGGTCAAACTAGTTCGTTTCAAAAGTTTAATATAAAATTTGATGACATAATGTTGCTCTAAGTTCCGCTGTTCCACTTTCGTAGCAAAGAACAAAAACAAAACTTTGCTGATGCCGATCTCAAAATCACGTGACCATTATACGGATCTGAAAATCGGACTGAGTATTTAGAAGGAATGATAACACCGATCTATATCAGTAGAACAACACAGCACAACACAGCGTTGCCAGATCGCTCACAGTGTCGTCAGTCCCATTACTTTTCATACACACCTCGCATGTGCTCTTTTATTTTACTGCCTAACTTTATTTGTACATATCAGCAGGTGAAATTTGGTCAAAATACCTTTTATTAAACTATGCTCTAGCAGATGCTATTCACCTTGATTTTTGAACCATTATCAGAGTAACTGCACATGGAGGGATGTCGACAGAACGACAGCGAAGAGCTGAGACGATGGCCATACCAGAACTACCCTTCCTCACACTCTGTCAGATGGTTTGCGGACTACAAATGTAGATTTAGATGTAATCAACATTATTCAATATCAGTGAAGCCTGACATTATGAGGGAGGAGACAGCGGTCTTACCGTAATTTATTGATAAGTAATTCTAATTTAAAAAACTTTTAAAGTTCAGACCCCAGTTTCCATCATAAAATTAAAGCGTAATGACTAGTTTCGGCCGGCAGTGGTGGCCGAGCGGTTCTAGGCGCTACAGTCTGGAGCCGAGCGACCGTACGGTCGCAGGTTCGAATCCTGCCTCGGGTATGGATGTGTGTGATGTCCTTAAGTTAGTTAGGTTTAAGTAGTTCTAAGTCTAGGGGACTGATGACCTCAGAAGTTAAGTCGTATAGTGCTCAGAGCAATTTGAACCATTTTTTGGAGTCGTGCCGGGAACCGGCACGCCTTCCCGCTGATTACATGGGAATGTTTCACTGTCATAAACTTGTTCTCGCATATTCGTTCTATTAAAATATATAATTCACACTGTACTTGTGCTGTATTATAGCTTTTAACATTAATCCAAAGAAGCATCCACTGCAGGTGGAGGCATTGATAAATCATGATAATCTCCCACGTTTAAGCAATTCCCCCACCCACGTTTACTGCTACCACCACCATCGTCACTGTTATAGGAGTAGAAGAGGTGAGCAGTTCATTCAAAACAAACGACAAAGGCCCATAGAACGGTTGTCATTCTTTCCAACCAAGAAATGGACGACGGCTCCATATCAGCGCTGAGTAAAGGCCTCAACTTTTCTCCAGCTTCACGACGTCTGTCAATATTGGATTTAATTAGTGGAATAGAACAGTGCATTAGGAATCTTTCGCACGATGCACCTGAGGACGTCAGGCTAACTACCAGCCATATTCTGTCGAAAGCTAAGCCACCTAAATCAAATATAAGCCAGGAGGAACGACGTTGCTTACGGTTATTACGTGAGAATGAAGACTTGGTTGTCTTGCCAGCCGACAAAAGGAATGCTACCGTGGTTCTGAACTCTGCAGACTACCACCTGAAGATGCTGCATTTATTAGAAGATCCCACGTACCGCAAGCTTAGTCGTGATCCCACACAGGCCATTGTCAGAAAGACGGGGAAGTTATTGAGGGATTCTGGCTTACCAGATGAAGTGGTGAAGAAATTAACGCCTCGTGCCGCCTGACCTCCCAGGCTTTATGGATTACCAAAGATACACAGAGAAAGTGTTCCCCTGAGGCCCATAGTTAGTGCAATCAGTTCGCCTACCTACAGACTTGCTAAACATCTGGCAGGATTATTAGCACCAAAATTGGGACGTTGCGAACACCATGTTGTCAACTCGCAGAAATTTGTTGAGACACTCAAGAGAATGAAGATAGGGCCAAACGACCTAATGGTTAGTCTGGATGTTGTGTCACTTTTTACGAGGGTGACAATACAAGATACGCTGGATCTTTTGGCCCAACAATTTCCATCTGGAATCATTAAGTTGTTCCATCACGTCCTAACGACAACGTACTTTTTGTACTGCAATGAATATTATGAGATGACTGACGGCACAGCCATGGGGTCACCACTGTCTCCAGCAGTCGCAAATTTCTTCATGGAGCACTTTGAGGAGCAGGCTCTGCAAACTGCGACATTACGGCCATCTTGCTTTCTACGACACGTTGATGACACCTTCCTAATATGGCCTCATGGTGAAGATACACTACAGCAGTTCGTCGATCATATGAATGGTGTCCATCCCAACATTAAATTTACTGTCGAGATGGAGAAGCACGGCACGCTACCTTTCTTGGATTTTTTGGTTGGTTCAAAAAATGGTTCAAATGGCTCTGAGCACTATGGGACTCAACTGCTGTGGTCATAAGTCCCCTAGAACTTAGAACTACTTAACCCTAACTAACCTAGGGACAGCACACAACACCCAGCCATCACGAGGCAGAGAAAATCCCTGACCCCGCCGGGAATCGAACCCGGGAACCCGGGCGTGGGAAGCGAGAACGCTACCGCATGACCACGAGATGCGGGCGATTTTTTGGTTGAGCGGAAGGCAGGAGGCCTGCTTGGTCACTCAGTGTACCGGAAACCTACATTTACTAATCGGTACATGAACGCCAATAGTTTCCACCACCATGTACGCAAGAAAGCTGTCCTTTACACGTTGGTTCATAGAGCCAAGATTATCTCTGACGACGACCACGTACAGTCTGAATTGCAGAACTTAAAACGTGTTTTCGGGGAAAATGGATATAGCAAAAAAGACATCGCTAACGCTTTCAAGGGCCGCCGACGAAAGACGGCTGGTGAATCAGAAGAAGAGACCAAACGGTCTGTATTCCTGCCATACTGTGGATCAACTAGCAGTAAGTTATGACGTCTGCTGCAGAAACATGGGCAAAAACCAGTGTTCCGGCCCGCCCTCAAGATACGAGATACGTTGCGCCCTGTTAAGGACGACATTGCTCTCCGAGTATCCGGTGTGTACGGTGTACCTTGTGAATGTGGCAGCATGTACATTGGACAGACAATTCGCACGGTTGCGGAGCGTTGTACTGAGCACAAGCGCCATATAAAACAAAGGGAGCTTGAAAAGTCGGCCATAGCGGAGCATTGCCTAGAAAACGGACATAAGATACAGTTCGAAAATACAAAAGTGCTGGGTCATGCTTCTACATATTGGGACTCCGTTATAAAGGAAGCGGACGAGATTCGCTTGAACAGAAACAATTTCAACAGAGACCAGGGACACACATTCAGCAGGGCATGGGGGGGAGGGGGGGCGTTGGACATCGAAAGAAAGCAGAGACAGATGCGCGACGCGGGAGCGGCAGTTTCAAACGTGGCGACTCCCCCTGGCGCCACCTGACGTCACCGGTGCTGCCACGAGCTGCCCGGGTCGACTTACGCGCGCGCGCCACATTGGATCGATCTGATTGGCTGCTGATGATGTCATCGTGCGTATATAAGCGAGAGACCGTAACGGCCCCGGCCCCCTCTACCATCCTCCACACCTACAAATCCTTATCCGTCCCATCCTCTGTTATGCCAGTCCTGCCTGGATATCTGCCCCCCCCCCCAAATTCTATAAGTCCCTCCAAATCCTTGAGCGTCATGCATTCCGCCTCGCCTTCCGTATACGCCTCCCGTCCCCCACGCGGATCCTCTATGATCTCATTCCTTTCCCCCATCTGCTCCTATTCCTCGAACATATCCGCATCCTCTACACCTCCCGCCGTCTTGAACCCCTTCACCCCTTGGTTGCTCCTCTCCTCTCCCATCCCCGCCCCCTGCCACGTCTTCACCGTTGTGTCCCCCTACCCTCCATCTCTACACCCTACATCTCCTTTCCCAAGGTGGCTTCCATCAACTCCCCCTCCCGGATGATGCCCTCTCTCCCTTCATTTATCCCTCCTATCAACTCTGATCCTCACTCCCCCTCCTTTCCTCTGTCCTTTTCCCGGGCTCCCTCTCCCCCCTTCCATCCTCTTTCTTCCCCACCTCCCCTCTCTTTGCCTCCTTCTCTCCCCTGCGTCCTTTTATATTTCCCTCCTCTGCCTCCTCTCATTCCCTCTCACGTCTGCCCTTCTCCCCCTTTATTAGTCCTCTCCCTCCTTGGGTTCCCCCCCCCCTTTTCGTTTTTTCCTCTCCTCCCTCCTTGTTTTTCCCCCTACTCCAGGTTCCCCCCTCATCTGCCTTGGATCAGGAGCGCCATCTTTGTGCCGCCTTTTTCGTGCAGTGTTTTACAGTGTGTTTTTCCAGTGCGTGCTCCGTGTTGTGTCTTTTGGGAAGTGTAGCGAACAGCCATCATACTGTCGCTGGGTGTGCTTTTTATTACTTGCGAACAGACACCAGACTGTCGCCATGTTTTTTAATTGTGTGTCTACTGTGTTACTTGTCTGATTCCCGTGTCTTTTATCTACATTGCCAACCCCCTTTGCTTTCTGTTTTAACTCCGCAATTTTACGCCATTTTTCATTTTAAATCGCCATTTTATCGCCTGTTTTTCCTTGTTTCTTTCTTCTTCCTTTATTTAAAAAAAGTCTGTAGGCTGTAGAGCAGCGTAGTAAGCTGCTGCCGGCCCGCCCCCTTCGGGGGGAATTGAAAATCAATAAAGAAAAAAAAAAACACAGCCCCGGCAATCAGAGAACTCCTGACGACGATGGTGGAGATGGCCATCGAAAGCTCGAGTATTTTATTTGAATTGACGCGGCTGGAAAACCGAGACGTTTCATTCATCTTGATTTGTCGGTTGGTTGGTGTTGTTCTATGTTGGCTGTAGTGTTCCCTTGTTGCTTCTGGTTTTTTCTAAACTCCGGATTTTGAAGACGCAATGCTTTCTGTCACTTCGCCCTCGCCTGAAATATTCAATCGTTGTACCGGTGATCAGACGTTAGGTGCATTTGTAAGGTTGCTGGTTGGTGTCTAAGCTGTCCCTGGTTGAGTTGGCAACCTGTTAAGTGAGCATAACTCTTGGCTGCCTGTCTGACCGCTTACAGAGCTGTAGTTGCCTTCCTCAGATCGATTCAGGGAGCACTGTCTGTGGATCACTTTGACTTATTTGGTAAAGTTGTCATAATTGTTTAAAATTTACCCTAATGTTTTAATGAGTAATTGCCTTCCTCAGTTGTAATTCAGGCCATCACCCATTGAGTACTCTGAAATTGCTTGTGGTCTTCAGCCGACCAATAACTTGCAATTCTTTCTTAATATGGCCTTCAGCCGGTACTGTAGCATGTACAGCTGTGGTAGTTTAAGAAGAAAATACCCAATGTGTAACTGCCTTACGAAATTGGTAATTCAGGCCTTCAACCGTTGTGCATTCCGAAATTGCTTGTTGCCTTCAGCCGTTAATTGTTTGTAACATTGCTTGAGGTTTTCCGCTGACAAATAGTTTTCAATTCTGTCTTGATGAGGCCTTCAGCCCTTACTATAGCTTGTTACAGTTTCTTAAGAAGAAAACACCTTAGTATCGGTTAATGTGTAAATGCCTTGTAATTCAGGCCTTCAGCTGTTGAGTATTCTGAAGTTGCGTGTGGCCATCAGCCGAGAAAAAAATTTGAGCTCCTTCTTGGTAAGGCCTTCAGCCGTCAGTGTAGTAAAGTCTTTTAAAATGATTGTTGAGAGTTACTGTTTTTAAATAAAGTGTATGTGTTTTCTGTGCAACCAACGGTAACTGATTACGCCCCGTCCACACCTTTCCTGCGATGCCTTGTTCCGCTGCGATTTGTCGGCGGCGTCTGAAAGAGAGGGCGAGCCGCCTAACCAAGAAGGCAGTCGTTACCGAGCGTTGGGCAGTGATTGTCGCGGCGGTTGGTTTGGCAGCACGGCTCTGTGCGACAACGTGGCGTGGATTCTTCCTGCTAGCGGAGCTTCTGTCGGGGGCGTGAAGCAGACGTGGTTGCTGCCGAGGGCAGTTTTTACAAAACTGAACAACGATTTTACCCAGCTAAAGGCTAGCGGAGCAAAGAAAAGGGAGAAACAATAATATTCTTGTAGAACTGCTTTTAATTTTTTTAAAGTAGCGGAAAATTTTTTAAAGAGTACAGTCACATGTAAGGTTGTTGTCTTCCCGCTTTACTTAACGCTGATTTAACTGTAATAAGTTTCCCGTCTTGGATGTTAGTCAATGTTTATGTTAATACCACTGGAGCTTGTTTTATGTCTTTTGGAATGAATTAAAATTTAAAACGTGAATCCTCTACTGGCCTCAGCGTTTCTCCTCCAGCAGCCCCTGTGCACTGCTTTCCTACCTAGCAGTAATGACGCCTAGTTAAGTGACTGTCAGCAATAGCAGTGCCTGAAGTAACAAAACTAAACACCCTCCTACACCGTAGTTTCGTTGCTCAGCTTGCCGCTACATGTTTATGCATCAAGCACTCGGTAAAGGGGGAGGTGTACGCTGTGGACACCACATGTCGGCAGGCTAAACCACACTCTAAGAAACTCGCCTATTAGCCGTTGGGAATATATCCAGAAACGAGAAGTTTAAAAAATTCAATCACTCTGACACATGCTTTTGTTCATAGCAAAACTTGTGCAGCAACCATTCTTACTTTGGCTGTCTTATACAGGGTGTACATTTTACGTTGACAAACCAGAATAACTCGAAAAATAAGCTTCACACGAATAAATGTGTAGAATACAAAGTTGATTATTTTCGAGGGGTACATCTGCTGGTGCTGAAATTAGCCCGCCATCCCAGCCCCCTGGGGGTGCAGCGGGAGGCAACTTTAAAATTTCAAATGGGAACCCCCTTTTTATTGCAGTATCAGATTCTATATAAAAAACTACATACATTTTGTCTTAAACATTTGAAACATTTGTTTGATTCTTGGTAGTTGGCGCTGCAATTCAAGAAAATCCATGTTCTCATTTTTGCGTGAAAAATGGTTACGGATGAATAAAAAATACTTATTTACTACGTAAATTTTGATTCGATAAAACTCTCCCTCTCTGCCCATAGGGTGGGGTTTAAGAGAGAGGAATTCGAGTTTTACAAATGTTGACCCAAATATTAATTTTTTCCGCACATTCGCTTAAGTTTGGGTCAACATTTGTAATACACTAATTTCTCTCTCTCAAGCCCCATCCTACGGGTATATAGGGAGAGTTTAGTTTTAGCGAATCAAAATTTACGATATAAATAAGTATTTTTTATTCATCCGTAACCATTTTCCACGCAAAAATGAGAACATGTATTTTCTTGAATTACAGCGCAAACTACCAAGAATCAAAACAAATGTTTAAGATAAAATGTACGTAGTTTTTTTATGTGAATCTGATTCTGCAATAAAAAAATGGAGATTTCTATTTGCCCCCGAGGGGCTGGGGTGGCGGGCTAATTTTAGCACCAGCAGATGTTCCCCTCGAAAATAATCCGGCGAGAGTACCCTCCAATGTGTGGTGCTTGTGGCGTCTAGGTCACTGTGCTCCATGTTTTATTGGATTGCGTTTTATTTTCTGGCCAGCGGGCCGCGGCAGACTTGCCATCGGACGTGCCATCCTTTTAGGCAACACTCGGAGGAATGTGATTAAAGTTTTAAAGTTCTGTGGCATGTTAAATGTTTTTACAAAGATTTCAGGGAGAGGATCTTAATTTGCTCATTGTGTGACAAGCTCGCCCACATTTTATGTAAGTGGCCAACCAATGACAATTTCCTGTGGCATTCTAGTTGCTACGTTTTCCCTTTCCTTACGTTTTACTTTCTTATGTAGCATTTTCCTTCTTTTACTGCCTTCTTTGCGTGTGTGCTTCAGTTTTATTAGGTCTGTCCACATTCGTTCCTTTTAATGTGTGTCAGGGCGCTGATGACCTCGACGTTGAGCGCCCATAAGCCCCAACACACACACACACACATACACATTTTTTCGTGCGAAGCTTATTTTTCAAGTTATTCTGGTTGGCAGCTTAAAATTTACACCCTGTATACTAAAAATCTTGCCATTCTTTGACGTCAGACAAATCGTTGGCAGTCGAGTACTACACCGTGTATGCGGTTGCATTCTTTTGTGTACACGAAGATAATGTCTACTCTTGTTTTGAAAACTGTATGGTTATAGAACTTGACACACAATGTTTGATAATACAGCTAGGACTTCGACCTCGTTTCTTAATGCACAAACGTGTACAGATTTTTCAATGTCATAGGATTCGTACAACTTACCGAAATGGTTTCCGGTGTTTCCCATTTCTCTTGTTTCTGTTATACACTGAAGTGCCAAAGAAACTCGTATGGGCATGCGTATTCAAATACAGAGGTATGTAAACAGGCAGAATACGGCGCTGCGGTCGGCAACGCCTATATAATACAACAATTGTCTGGCGCAGTTGTTGGATCAGTTACTGCTGCACCAATAGTACGTTATCAAGATATAAGTGAGTTTGAACGTCCGTCGTGCTATAGTCGGCGCACAAACGATGGGACATAGCATCTCCGAGGTAGCGATGAAGTGGGGATTTTCCGTTACGATCAGTTCATGAGTGTGCCGTGAATATCAGGAATCCCGTAAAACGTCAAATCTCCGACATCGCTGCGACCAGAAAATGTCGTGCAAGAACAGGACCAACGACGACTGAAGAGAATCGTTCAATCTGACAGAAGTGCAGCCCTTCCGCAAATTTCTGCAGATTTCAATGCTGGTCCATCAACAAGTGTCATGCTGCGAACCATTCAACGAAACATCATCGATATGGGCTTTCGGAGCTGAAGACTCGATCGTGTACCCTCGATGACTGCTCGAAACAAAGCTGTACGCCTCGCCTGCGCCCGTCGACACCGATATTCGACTGTTGATGACTGGAAACATGTTGCCTGGTCGGACGAGTCTCGTTTCAAATTGTATCGAACGGGTGAACTGGTACGGGTATGGAGACAACCTCGTGAATCCATGGACACTGCGTGTCAGCAGGGGACTTCTCAAGCTGGTGGCGGCTCTGTAATGGCGTGGGGCGTGTGCAGTTGGAGTGATACGGGACACTTCATAGTCTAGATACGACTCTGACAGATGACACGTAAGTAAGCATCCTGCCCTCACCTACAACTATTAGTGTCCACTGTGCATTCCAACGGACGTATGCAATTTCGGCATGACAATTTGACACCCCACACGTCCAGAACTGCAGAGTGGCTCCAGGAACACTGAGTTTAAACACTTCCGCTGCCCACCAAATTCCCCGGACATAAACGTTATTGAACGTATGTGGGATGCCTTGCAACGTGCTGTTCAGAAGAGATCTTCATCCCCTCGTACTCTTACCGATTTATGGACAGCCCTGCAGGATTCATGGTGTCAGTTGTCTCCAGCACTACTTCAGACATTAGTCGAGCCGATGCTGCATCGTGTTGCATCACTTTTGCGTGCTAGCTGGGGCCCTACAGGATAGTAGGCAGGTGTACCAGTTTCTTTGGCTCTTCAATGTACACATTCCTCGTAACATAGGTGGAATGTTGTTCTCACCGTGAATTTAATGTTTCGTAGAGAACTTCAACATCAGCTTGCTTGCACTTGACTCTAGGAACCGAGGTTCCAACTATCCACACCTCATTGGTTTGCCACGTCACCATCCATTGCAAGTAGGAGGGGTTTAGAATTTTTCAGGATAGCAATAAGACAATAGTAAGCATTGTACAATTCCAATTATGACAGGCGTCGAACTAATGAAAGAAGAGTACTTCAAGGCTGATGCACATGAGACGTGCTGAAAGTAATACCTCTGAATTTTTTATATGAGAAGTCTTAAAGCTTTCTAAATAAAACTTGCTTCATTAAATGTCTAAATCTTTATTCCTTATTGCTACATATTTATTTCTTAACATAGTCAATCTGCCGACGAACACATTTCTATCAACTAGGAACCAATTGGTTGATACCGTCACCGTAGAGCGTTTGATTTTCTTGATGGAGCCAAACCTCATCTCTGCTTGCACCACTTCATCGCTATCAAAGTAAAGGCCTCGAAGGCGACTTTTATGTTTTGGAAACTGATGAAAATAGTATGGGGCAAGTTGGGACTGTATTGAGTATGATCGATGAGAGTGAATTCAAGGTATCGATTTGTGTTATATGTCGCAGCGACTGTGTGACACTTCGCATTGACAAACTGAAGGAGAACTTATTCCACGTGTGAACGAACTTGCCGAATTCTTACTTTAAATTTCTTGAGATATTTCTCACGCACCCTCTAACGGCAGAGTGTTTCGACTTGCGTCAGTGAAACGGGAAAGCCGACAAAGTAATACGTATGATATGTAATACCTCAACCGATTATGGGAACAGAGAAAAAATTCCGAAGCAATATTGTTCAGCACGCCCTCGCACATACAGATAAAAGAAAATTCCTATTGCTGCCACATACAGTGCTTTCCCCTTGTTTAAGTTCCACTATCTTAGCGATCAGATATACCGTGCTCATGACTCGATACAGCAGTTTCAGACAGCAGCGAATAACATGAAACACGGAAAACAGCCCGTGCTCCAGCGGATATCAATGCCAGCTAAGACCAAATGAGTTCGGGTATGTGATACGGAGGCCATCCAGTCCACTAAGATTACATCCTCCAGTGATTTGTGAATTGTATAGGAAGTTCAGTTATACTTTTGTTGTGTGATGCCGCCTTCACAATTCGATCCACATTACACAGCTCCACCGTAAACTCCTTATATATGCTTAGTGATATAGTTACTTAGATGTTAACGGCTGCCAGATTGCTGTGTGGAGATCTGGTACCAAGTACCTACCACCATGTACGAGATGGGTATACTCTAGGACGATTACCAAATTGTGATGTAATAACAACAGAAATAGAAGTACATATGGCAAAAAGAAAATTGAGTTTAAAAATGAGGAAGACAAATTTTGTACATGCTGTTTATCTAGAAGGCTATAATTTCAATGGAGAGAATTTAGGGGAGGGTAGATTAATAGTTCTCCAGAACAATGATCAAATAAGCGTTGATGCTCCCCCTTAATTTACATATTGCTTAGTATAGCATCCGCAGACCGGCATCACTTCACACCAACACCAAATTCCCACGAGGTACAAACACGTAATGCAGAGCTTCTGTAAGCTTTCCAAGCATGTGAGGAACATATACCACAGGAGTTTGTTTACCATCTCCATAAGTAGCCCACGACGGAATGTGGGGCTTTTCGTTGTATCTTGGCTGTCTCCTTTTTTAATCCAACCTTGTGTGGTTTCTAGATTGACTAGCAATACTCAAAAACTCGTCGAACAAGTGTTCTGTAACCAGTTTTCTCGTGGATGGGATCCATTTCCTGAAGATTTCTCTCAGCCAACCATCTGTTTGGTCTTATATAGCCATTCTACTGTAGGCCAGTTTAGACAGTTACTCCTAGCTATTAGATGGCTGCTGCTGTTTCCACCAACAGCGTAATAGAACAACACCGGATTTGTTCTCCTATGTTTGGACACATAAACTCGGTAAGCCATTGTACTGGGTATGGCAGCGGTTGTTCCACCGTAAAAGTGTTAGCGATTGTCTCTGACGTACTGGCAGTGAAAAACATTATTGTCTGTCTACCTCTGTATACGCCCTAATCGCTATCTCCGTTTCTTGCTATCGGTATCTCGGATATACGAAGGTATCACAGTCACCGCTGAATACAGTTTCTCTAAATTTAACCATAGCTTTTCGTGAGAAATATGCTGTCTTTCTTTTATTTATTTTTTTCACGCATTTGTGCCACATTTCTTCGAATTGGGTGTACTGACCAGATAAAATCCTAGTACTCTTAAGGAGATTCTGACAAATTCCACTAGATCACTTATATTGATGAAGCTGCTTCGCAGGTAAACCGCAACCAGTCACATAACGCGAGTTTAGTGGTAATGTTTTTGAAAATCACTTCGTTCGAGTACGAATCATATTTCCTTAGGAATTCTCTCAAGATGATGATGATGATGATGATGCTTGGTTTGTGGGGCGCTCAACTGCGCGGTAATTAGTGCCCGTACAAAGTTCCAAGTTTTTTCACTGTCCATTTTTTACACAGTCCAATCTAGCTACTGTCCCGAATGATGATGAAGAAATGATGAGGACAACACACACCGAGTTCCCGGGCAGAGAATTCTCTCACTCCGGAACTTATTTTTGTCTTATGTGGTTATTACACATTAGATTCTTAGGCCATTTAGTCCTAGGTATTTTGTAGATAGTTAATGTTTCCAGCAGTTGTATGTGTGCCGTACAGTACATCTATTTACATTCAGTCTCTTCACCAGTCTCCATTCCTCTGTAATTCACTATAGTCTGATTACAGACAAACGGGTCATCTGCGACCTGGCTTTACATATTACAATATCCAACCTACATATACTTTGTACACATACCGTTACTCCCCACCCAAAAAATATCTACGTAAGGAATAAATTTAGCGATGTATTGGTATTAAAGTGACGCTTATGTTGTATCTGACCTGCATCTTTGCATTGTATAGCGATAGATACTGCAAAACGCTTAACTGTCAGCAACTTTTTCGATATTACTGATCCCACAAAGGAATTTGTGGTGACACAGCCAGACACCACACTTGCTAGGTGGTAGCCTTTAAATCGGCCGCGGTCCGTTAGTATACGTCGGACCCGCGTGTCGCCACTATCAGTGATTGCAGACCGAGCGCCGCCACACGGCAGGTCTAGAGAGACTTCCTAGCAATCGCCCCAGTGGTACAACCGACTTGGCTAGCGATGGTTCACTGACAAAATTACGCTCCCATTTGCCGAGACGATAGTTAGCATAGCCTTCAGCTACGTCATTTGCTACGACCTAGCAAGGCGCCATTGCCAGTTACTATTGAGATTATGAATAATGTACCATCAAGAGCGATGTTCACCATTTATGGATTAAAGTTAAGTATTCCAGCAGCTACGTACGTTTTTTGCTAAAGTCTAATTCCCTTGTCCTGTTCCAGACCTCACACCAGCCTGCGTGAGCTAAAACGCGTGCCTTTCGGCTTCCTCTCAAAACCGGTGTTGGCTCTCCTGCCAACCCACAACAGAATTATTAACTGACAGGCGAAGTGTTCTGAAGCCGTATTAGAGAAACTCATCTGTACGTAACCCAAGCGTTTACTGGCAGTATTGCTTACAATGGATAGCATTTTACATACTCCACATAATCTTTCCTCTATACGTTATAACGTGGGGTGTACGAAAAAGCAGATGATATCGTATAACATGTTACGCCACAAAGAGAGAAACGGGAAGAAATTAAATGTTTTCTTAAGTTCACGCTAACATAGCCACAGGCAGCACCATGCAGAGGTAGTGACACTGCTATGCAGAAGAAAGAAACAATCAACACAGTAAGTCAGTCGCAGACGCAGGTTTTGCCACCAGTTAGTGGGTCCAAACTACACTGTGCGTGAGAGAGAGAGATACAGAGAGAGAGAGAGAGAGAGAGAGAGAGAGAGAGAGAGGAAAAGAGAGAGAGAGGCAGAGAGAAAGAGAGATCCGTTACCTCTTGTCACGTGGAGAAACAAGCTATAACTCTGATGCAATAACACCTATAAGATGATTCAAAGTGCAGTTATTAGCCGGTACAAACTGTTAAGAAAACACAGCAAAACGAGGACCACTCACCACTATTATGGAAGCGGGTGACATTTTGGTAATAACTAGCAGAGCCTCATGTCGTTGCTTTCCACCCATCTCCAAAAATAACGCTGTTCTCCACCTCTGAAGTGGGTTATTCATTAGGCTCAATGGCGATTCAGTTGTTATTATGGAATGGTAACATCCAGGTATTAGACGTTCCAGATCTTCACGTGAAGACGCTGCTTGCCGTTCCTGAGACAGCAACATCCATGCAACAGTGACCTGCCGTAGCATCCATGTGAAAATCACCTGTCACTCAAAGGACAATGCATCAAATGCCTATCACATTGCTGACGGGGAGACTGAAAATCTTCCAACACTGTAAATCTCCCGGTACTTATTGCACTAAGATCAGTCCTGTGCCTCTGTCCCTGAGCATCGCTGCAGGCACTTCCGGCTACTAGAGCCTACATGTCTCTAGGTGTCAGGATCGGCTAACTACGCAGCTTTCGACAGCGTGGTATATCCCAGTTTTCTCTTCCCTCCTTTTTGTTCGATATGTTTGGTCGTTGCGGACGTCACATGACATAGGTTGAAGTTCGTTGCTGATCCTTTCACTCAGTTTTTTTTATTACAGAGACCAACCAGCTCTCTGACCGAACACACTGAGCTACCGTACCGGCTCCCAGTGGGTCACCGGTGCTCATCGATGTCTTCCGGAGCGGGTTCGAGGATGCTCCAGCGCAGTGTGAGGGCATAATCCCACACTATGGCTTCACCTCGCAGAAGGCAGCCCACAAGACTTTGGCTGGAGCATCAGCCTTGTCAGCCCAGTCAACAACAGGAGTCAGAGGAATTCCTTTCTGTTACTGGAACGAGGCATCAGCCAGTACTGACGAGAAGATGCGGAACTGTAAATCTGGATTAATTTGCTAATAATGTTTCATTAGATTCAAAAGAAGCAGTACAGGTTCCACAACAGCACCCTGACAACTTAGAGATGTCTCCACTTGGCAACCCTACAGTTTGGTGTCAGAAGTTTGTCCTTGGCGACATCAGTACAACGTTGATGTCCTGGAGTGATTGACAAACCAGTAGACGTCACCACAGCATCAGCAATAGCCTTTTGGTGTCTCGAACTGCGCCACACGCTTCTGTTACAACCGCAACACAATGAGTCAAAAGAACATTTCTAATTGTCTCTTTATTTGTTTTGTTATGGACCAGACTGGACGTAGAAATTGGCGTACAAAGTGGAAAGCAGGTTTTGTCATACCTCAAGAACTGGTAGGACTTCCACAATTTACAGGGAATTGTAAGTAAACTTGTTTGGTACGCATGATGTGTAAGAGTTGTATCTACGTATAGTGCAGCATGTAGTAGAATGGTACCAATACGTTGTACCACTTGTAGGCATTATGGTCATGCAGCACATTATTGTACCGAATGTTGCTGGGCTATGATACGTAAAAATCATTTAAGTTTATTTGTATAAGTTTTGGGTGCGATTATGTCTGTTGAGTTTTGCTATTGTTTATGAAGAAGAAAGTGTTTCGCCCCCATTAATCTTGTGTGAGTAAAAGTAGCAACAGACAAAGATTCCAGAAAAAATGATCGAGTAATATGGGTGATGCTGTAGCCGCTCTGATGGTGCAGGCATCGAAATTATTAGAGGATAATACTAAGCAGAAATTGTACCACAAGTAAGCAACTAGAAGCTTTGCAAGATGTGCAGCAGGCACAGTCGGATTCAGATAAAGTTAAGGCAGTAGTGAGTGTACCTTTCAGCTGTGTAGATCCTTCAGCAGCAGTCAAATAGACCCAACAACACCCTCTCCGCTGAAACAACACAGGACATGACAGTATACATAAATGATGTTCCAGCCACAGCCAAACTGTTTGGCCAGATGAAACAACTCTGCAGATGGCCAGTCTATGTTTGATACATGAATCTAAAACGTACGTGAGTATCTTGAGATGCTTAGCACAGTTCGATTATTCGAAAAATTACTAGAAGTTTCATGTCAGAGATACTGTACACAGTACAGTGCTAGTTTTTTTACAGAAAAGCTAAGTATATTAGTACAGAAAGCCAAAAACCAGTCGAAACCCTTTCTGACAGAAGTCGAAAAGTTAAAGCACAGACATATGAGGTGACATAGAATCCAGAAGCGTATCTAATCATGCTTTGAGAAGGGCAAAATGGGCTCTAGATGAGTTTCTATGGCGTATTCCTATAGTCCACCAATTAGAGTTTTTATGGAAAATCCAGCTAATTTACCGGCAGTGCTTTCCATTGCCACGCGCTGTCAGAGAATCGACATTGCTATGAAAGTACGACATAATCGACGAATCTTTGTTTCTGTAGAAGCATCAGATGAAAAGCGTCGCTTAAACACAGAAGCGCAGCACCTGCAAGCAATGCAAATGGTGAATTTATGGTTATAGTAAGCTCGGATAAATTTGGGACGAACGACGTGAATCTCCTGAAGGGATCTGCAATGACAAATTTAAAGAAAGCTTCACATATGAAGTGTTGGTGCCTTCATCATATATCATCACAGTGGATTACTAGTTTCAGCAGGGCTAAGTTTCCATGTTCAGGTCCTCAAGAAAATGTTCAAATGTGTGTGCAATCTTATGGTACTCAACTGCTAAGGTCATCAGTCCCTAAGCGTACACACTACTTAGCCTAAATTACCATAAGGACAAACATACACACCCATGCCCGAGGGAGAAGTCGAACCTCCGCCGGGACCAGCCGTCCGGTCCTTCTAAAATTACTAATCCAGTGTAACTACATGCAATCAAGGCAATAATAGCTTCATGGTTGAAACTTTCTTTACATTGAGTTCATGATCGCTCTTCAGCTTACAATGGCAAGTATTTATAATATTTAGAGATACTCATGAGAATGTGATCGATAGATTAACAGATAATCACAGCCTCAGGCGAATCTTAATGCATCTGCATCTGCAAGTTTCATCTCTTGAAAGACCGTGAACGGGAAGTCATGGAGAAATTGCTGTTAGAATACTCTAATATGTTTAACTCGGAAGGTCTATATACAGCAACATCAGTAACACAATACCACATTTCAAGAGGTGGTAAAACATCAGTCTGCAACAAGCCATGTAGAATACCAAAACAACAACAACTGATGGTAAATGAATTTATAGATCAACAGCTAACTTAAGACATTATCGAAGAAAGTGATAGGCTGTGGCAGCCAATATTTTCGCTGTAGCGAAGAAGCCATGCGTTACAGCCAATAAGAATAGAGTCTGCTGTGACTACTGTTTCTTAAATGGCACACTATTAAAGATGCATATTCAATTCAAATCATGAGAGAAACATTAGACAACTTAGGTTAATATACAT
Source organism: Schistocerca cancellata (assembly GCF_023864275.1). Lineage (NCBI taxonomy): Eukaryota > Metazoa > Arthropoda > Insecta > Orthoptera > Acrididae > Schistocerca > Schistocerca cancellata. The sequence continues at coordinate 183,605,858 of NC_064626.1, forward strand.
ATATGTTGACAACGGATCTTAGAAGCGATTAACACGAACTTGAAATATTTCCAGAAGACAGGCCTAAAGCAGCATTCACAGTACCCTCACATCATTATCAATAGTGCAAGATGCCATTTAGATTAAAAAAAAGCTCATGATATGCTCCAAAGTTTGTTTGGCAGAGTATTTGTTGAGTTGAAACCAAAGATTTGTTTGGTGTATCTCTACGATGTAAAAGCTTTTCAAGAAATTTATAAGATCATTCTAAACGCTTGGAAGAAGTTTTCAGCTGACTGAGAACAGTTTTTCTTACGCTTAATGTAGAGAAATATCATTTTATTCAAACAAAACTTAATTACCTCAGATATATTAATAATTAAGAGGGGGTAAGGATTTATTCTTGTCTCATATCAGGCACACGTGATTTTGCCACACTCCAGAGAACAAAATATTTCCAGTTATTTCTTGGCTTATGTAACTATCTGTAAAGGAATTTGCTGAAACTGTATAACTATTAACTGAGTTACTTCGTAAGTGAGTTAAGTTTCGATGGACAGCAGAGTACTAGGAAGCTTTTCAGAAATTGAAGGAAATACTGATATCAGATCTTTTGTATTCGCTGGTTTCAGGAAAGGATTTCACACTTTCCTCTGCTCTTAGTAACACTGTGTGAGGCTGTGTTCTGAGTCGGAGTTACAATGAACGGGAAAACCTAGTCCATGCGCATCTCGTCAGTTGAACTAAACTGGGTAAAATTATTTAACAAGTGTTGTTATTTGCAGGGTTGGAAATTTAAAGTTATGACACATCATGCATCCTTGAAGTGGTTGTTCGCTCCAAAAGACCCTTCAAGTCGGTTAAAAATAGGGCCTCAAACTGAGTGATTCTGATTATGAAGCGGTTTACAAGATAGGAATGCACCATACGAAACCACAAATCTAAATAGAAAAGTAACAGCATTACATACCGTCGAGTAGAGTGGTAAAACACACAGATACCTGACAGTGAATGTCAGATGTTTACAACACAACCTCAGTTTGTAATGCACAAGGGGTTACTGGTCCACTCATAGCGGTTCCTGTAATGCTCAGAACCAGAGCAGTACAGCAGGCACATGAACATGTATTATCAGGTCATGGTGCTATAAGGACAACTGATTAACAATTTGCAGAAAGATTTTGATGGAAAACATGGCACAATGATGTGAAGCAGTATAACAAAAACTGCGTTCTGTATGCACAGAGAGCAGATCTAACTCATCAAAAATTACAGGCGATATCAGAAGCTGAAAAACCGTTTCAGATGGTGGGACTTGACGCATAAGGACCTTTCAACAGAACTCCCGATGGTAACAAATACGTTTTAACAGTGCTAGATCTTTTTCGAGATTTCTAGTAATGGTAGAAATTCCAGTCAGAAAAGTAGAGTTATCACATAGTCGATGGTAAACAACCGGTTACTGAAGTTTGGGCTGCCACACAGCATAATCTTAGATCAGAAAACTATGTGTTTGATCTGATAAAACAGTTATGACATTTATTGCGAATGAAGAAGTTACAAACAAGGTCGTTCCATCTGCAACGAATGGCCAAGGGATAAGAGTCACCACACAGTATCGAAAATGCTAGGATACCTATTTTGTGTAGAAGTCGGTGCCAATAATTCAATAGTTCACACAGGAACCGGTCTTTCACTACACCAGGTAGTGTATGAGTAGAAGATGCTATCACCATTTAATGTGATTCAGTGAAAATTAGGGACACAAGGTGAACAGGTAGAACAGTTAGAAAACGGTTAAGGTAAGTTTAGCAGAAAGCAAAATTTGTCAACAATATGCCTTTGGAAAATCAGGAATGTATCGGGCAATGAACAAGTAAGCTGCTGCAGTATAGCACAGGTAGTTAGGTATCGCTAGCTAATACTTATACCCCAGAGGTCAAAACAAAGAAGTAGTATCAAGGACGATACCAGGTCGTTGGAAGTACTGCACCATGAAATGTAAATCTACTGCTACTGCCAAAGGCATCTGTAGGCTACGTCAGTAGAGTGAAGCCGAACAATTAATGCATTACTGCAGGTTCCTTCACTATTATCAGAATTGAGAAGTTCCTTAGGAAAGGAAAAAATACACCTAATGTACTGTATAAACTTAGATATAGGGGGAAATGGTGTGAGTTTACAGATTTTATAGTCAAAATAATTTTTCATGTGCTTGTCCTTGATTCTGTAGATATACACTGATCCATAGATGGGAGGTTATTAGTGGTAATTTCTTTTCTCTTAGGTGGTGTACCAATGACGATTTCCCAACCGGGTTATCATGGGCATAATACTACTACACTTTTGCAGAACTGGTTCGATTCAGAACGAAAAGATGCTTATATACTCGTGTTCATAGCAGATATAAACAAGTGTTTCAAACAGAGTGTTACCATGTGTTCAGCCAGGGTAGTTCAGACTCAAATAGGCATCCGAAATGCAATTTTTTCTTGGGAAAGTGGAAGCAGTAAAATACACCAAGTGTAGAAGTGTGAAACCGGAATTTCCCTACAGGTGGTGCTAGCTGTCAGAGTAGAGCCCGTGAGACCTCATCTGCAGCGCCGTCTGCTTCCTGTTAACGGCTGATGACGAATGTCAATGCACAGTAACCCAAGTTCCATTCATTGGTATCTGTTTCAAACCTGCCATAATGTCGAGTTTTGTGCCTAGGAACTATGATGTGCAGACGGCATTGGTTTTTTGTTATCATTTGAAGAAAACAGCTGCAGAAACGCATAGAATGCTTGTCGAAACTTCTGGTGCACATGCTCTTGGGAAAACACAGTGTTTCGAGTGGTTCAAATAATTCAAAAGTGGTGATTTTGACGTGATAAACGACGAGCGTGGGAAACTACCGAAAAAGTTCGAAGACAACGAACTGCATGCTATCTTGAATGCAGACGATAGTCAAACTCAACAACAACTCGCGGAAGAACTTATTGTGACGCAGAAAGCCGTTTCTTTTAAGTTGAAAGCTATGGGAAAGGTGCAAAAAGTGGGAAAATTGGTTCCGCATGAACCCAATGAAAGACAGCAAGCAAATCGAAATACTACGTGTGAAATGCTGCTCGCCATAAACAAAGGAAAGACTTCTCTCCATCGAATAGTGACAGGTGATGAAAATTGTATATAAAGAAGACAATCCACTGTGTTCTGTGGGATCAGAAACGTGTCACCTATTAAGAGCTGCTAAAACTAGGTGAAACCGTTAACAATGATCGCTACCAACGACAAATGATCGATTTAAATCGAGCATTACTTGAAAAGCGACCGGAATATGGAAAAAGACAACACAAAGTCATATTGCTCCTGATAACTCCCATCACATACAGCAAAACGGTTCAGGGATACGATCAAGGCATTCAGCTGGAAAATACTAGGACATGCGGCTTATTCTCCAGACTTATCACCTATTTGAATCATTCGGTCACGCTCTGTCTGAACAACGCTTCAGTTTGTATGAAAATGTGTGAAAACGGTTCGCTGACTGGTTCGCCTCAAAAGGAGAACTGCTTTTTTGGTGTGGTATTCATAGCCTGCTGGAGAGGTGGGAGAAATGTATAAATAGCAATGGAAAGTAGTTTGATTAAAAGATTTTTTTATCAGTTTCAGACAACAGAAGTGTAATTATTGCAACCAAATTCCGGTTTCATACTTCTTCACTTGGTAAAAGGGAAATAGTGGTCCCACCACTGTATTTGCAGAAAATTCGAGACCAGTATAGTTACTCCACCAGTGAAGTTACTCGATATTCACTGGATGCAGTGATTGTCAAGTGTTACAGAAACAGAAAGTCAGTAGGTATGACAAAATTAGAACTGCAAAATAGCGGATTACTGATCATCGGAACCAAGTGTGATGTAGTGGGAATATAGTTTTATCTTCCAGCTACTATCAAAGGAACAACAATGATTACCTTTTCTCGACCAGTGTTGTATGGGTCATAGGAACCATTACATATGTTACCTGTACAGAACCTAACTTTTCTTATAGAAACTTTCGATTCCAATCTACCCCACGCTATAAATGATCTGATATTCTTTGAGGTTTATCAGATGCTACAACATGAAAAATAATATCATTAGAAATGTAAGTAAAACGTAGTAACAGTTAGTGTGTCGACTGAAAGAGTTGATTCTAATACCCATTCGTGCAATTTACTTCAGCTTAAAATGCAAAATATACTCTTCCATCGCCGGGCGAAGTGGCCGTGCGGTTCTAGGCGCTGCAGTCTGGAACCGCGAGACCGCTACGGCCGCAGGTTCGAATCCTGCCTCGGGCATGGATATGTGTGATGTCCTTAGGTTGGTTAGGTTTAACTAGTTCTAAGTTCTAGGAGACTAATAACCACAGAAGTTGAGTCCCTTAGTGCTCAGAGCCATTTGAACCATACTCTTCCATCGAATGTACTGGCGGAATGGATACATACTAGTGATAAGATTAAAGAATAGAAACTGTAAAGTTTCTTATTAGCAATAGGAAAACGGTCCAGAAAGACAATGTAAAGGTCGATAATTAGTATAACACAGACTAAAATTCACTGCAATTCAGCTCGAGAAACAACCAAGGAATTGAAGTCAGTGTACTACTAAATTGCAAATACAAAACATGAACAGAGTAATGAAGTTACAGGTAGAGAAAGTAAAATTTAGGACGAAATTCTTAATGAACAGGGCGATGTTATGCCAAAGAGTAGAAAATGGAAGAAATTAAAACTTTTCTAAAGTTCATATTAGCATAGCCACACGTATCACCGACATAGGTGGTGACGTAGCTGTAGCAGAAAGAAAGCATCAACACTGTGTGTGTCAGTCACTGATATGAGCACATGTTGCTACACAGGCCGAAACTGCCAGGCCAACTTACTCATTTAGCAGAATGTCCACACACACACAGAGAGAGAGAGAGAGAGAGAGAGAGAGAGAGAGAGAGAATGGAGAGAGCGACAGAGATGCATTAGCTAGCTCTTGTTATGTGGAACAAGTTACATCTCTGACACAATAACACCAATTAGAGCCTGTAAGAAATTGGAACGAGGATTGCTGACCACTGGTAAAGAAGCAGAACACCTTCAGCCATAAGTAACAGAGCCTCATGTCCTTCTATCCCAGCCATCTCCATAAATACCAGAGTTCTAAGGCTCTGAATTCGGTTGGTCATTATGATCGAAGGCATTTGTACTGATGCACTCGATTCAATGATTATTGCAATGTAGTGACATCCATGTGTTAGAAGTTCCATCGCTTCTCGTGAACACACTGTTGTTCATGAGATGGCAACATCCATGTAGCCATGATCTACTGCTAGTGGGACTTCATATCGGCTGCCTGCCACACTACTGATGGGGAGACTGACGGTCTTCCAACACCAGCACATGTTGCAATGCTTATTGCATGAACATTATCCTCACTGCTGGTTGAGGGCGCCATCTAGTGCCTCAGTTTCTGATCATCGATTCAAGTGATTGCAGGTGCCAGGGACTGCATGTCCAGTGGCCCAGGACTAGACCACTACTCGACATCTGCCAACACAGTAAATCCCAATGGATCACTGCATCTAACATCACTGACCCATCCCAATGGATCACTGTGTGTCATCGTTTTCTGTAGTGAGGTGAAGGATGCCTTAACGCGCTGTGAGGTCATAATCTTACTGTACGGGTTCGCCTGCTCAACGGTATCTCACAAGATTTCTGCTCAATTGTTGAAGTAGCAGCCTATCTACTAATGTAAATTGGTCGCAAGATGGTGTATTTGTAGAAACATGACAGATTCGAGGCTTTTACTGCATTAGGAAATACATGAAAGGCCTGTTAATAAACATATATCTGCATCTGCTTGCGGAAAGGGTAGTTATACTGTGCCGACATGTAGTGGACTTGACACTGCACACATTGTTATTCCCAGGTCTTAAAAATGTTACTTCTCCCACAAATAATGTTATTTTTCATGTAGTAAGAAAAAGTTAGCAGTCTGTCCAATAGACTAAGCCAGATTCCTATTAAAGAAATTACTCCTTTAAGTACAGTTAATGTGAAAAAGTTTGCCACGAGAGAAGACTACATACTGGATGCTACTCGAACAAAAAGAGACCAATGTAGGTGTTTATGCAGGGCTTATTTATTGATTTAAACGGAGTGTATGGAAATACCTCGATATCAAAGGGGGATACAGGATATAAGCATTAGTTAAAGTGAGACACCGCATAGTAACAGACTATATCAACACATACAGTACATAGATAGGTCAAATCTAAGTGTGATTACACTTTTATCTTAAGTCTCCCTTTGAAAAACTGACCTGTATTAAAGAATCCCGATTTGAGTTTGAAAACGTAGAATTGGTAGACGATAACACCATTTATCCCCATATACCGCCTACCACAGGGCTAACACATTTTATCCCTGCAGAATCCTACTGCCAAGACATTTAGACTTGCACTATAAAGTTCCATACCGTCTGCTGGCGAGTGCTTTGCAATGTGGGAATAGCACTTAAGAAATAACTTGTATACTCCAATAACTTAGTGATGACTCTAGGCTGCATTGTGTCATACAGCATGAAAAATATCTGATCCTGTTACAGCTCAAATCCTCTGTAAGAGTACAGTTATAATTTGTTGCAACACCCATATGTCAGAATCCTTTGCAATCACCCCACGTAAGTAATATTACACTTATTTTATATATACACTTAGAAAAAAAATTATTATACAGTTAAAGCAATTGGAGTTTATGGTAGAAACTGTGAGGCGTTAATGTAAGCACTAGATACATAAGAGGCTGACGACACTGCATATGTGTACTTTAATAGAAGAGGGTGTCTCCTACATGGGAGCAATACTTCAGCAGCAGAACGTATACTGAAAAGGAAGTACTGGAAACCATTTAGAGGAAATATTAAAATCCTATGGCTACATCATATGAAATGGAGTCAACTGATTTTAAAACGGATGTTATGAAGGACCAATTTGAGGGCGATAAACTGCCAAACTCTGTATCCATCAGAAGAAACTACTGGACCAGCTGCCTCGACTATCACCTTCTGGACTTGGATGTATCACAAGATTTTGTTGGGACTTTTAACAAAATGGAGATGTGTGACTAAGTAACATCAAATCACGATTTCTGTGTGCAAGGAGAAGATGACCAGGGAAGTAATAACGTTATTATTGCTTGCTTGATTAATTCAGGTTCGGTCTCATTAAATTAGGGAAGGATGGGGAAGGAAGACGGCCTCGCACTTTCGCAGGAACCCTCTCGGCATTTACCTGAAGCGATGTAGGGAAATCACAGAAAACGTAAATCAGGATGGCTGGACGTGGGCATTCCTCCCGAATGCGAAATAATGTTATTGTAAACAACGATAAACTGTATAATATGGATGAGCTCATATGATAGAGTCCTCAGTTAATGGAGTTGGTTTTAAGCTACGATTTATAGCTGTTGATTCGATCGTTCGTGTTTGACCATATGGAGGATTATCTAAATGTAAATACTTGCAGCACAAAAGCGTTATATTAAAGTAGGAGAAACATATATTTTTCTCAGTTCATTACATTGTTCGCCACAATACCGTCAAATACAGAGATATTACCTGATTACGATTTGTTCCTTCAAACACTGTTATTCTACAGATCTTAATAAAACAATAAAAGAAGAACCAATGTGTTGAACAGACTTAAATCAGTGCCTATAAATACTTCGAATACAATATTAGCACTACTGTTGTAACTCAGTTCTTGTGTAGCAGTAGACAAATATATACATGGCTAGCTTTGCCGCACTATCCCAACTAATAAGTTCGTGATACGTCCCCAATTGATTTCTGCGGTTATTCCACGCAGTTCTGCTTGTCTGTAAGCACTGCAACTCTACGCAAACACTCATGCTCTCGGTCATTTTATTGTCAGTGGTGAGAGGAATGTCTGAAATTTGGTATTCGCAGCACACTCTTGTCATTGTGGGTCTCAGAATATTGAATTCCCTAACGATTTCCGAAAAGCAATGTCCCATACGTGTAGCTCCATCTACCATTCCGTGTTCAAAGTCTGTTAATTACCGTCGTCCGGCGACAGATCAGGTCTTTTTACATGAATAACGTGAGTAAACGTGACAGCTCCGCCAACGCGTTACCCTTTTGTACCTCGTGCACGCGATGAGAACGCCATTTGTATGTGTGCATATCGCTGTCCCATGACTTCTGTCACCTCAGTGCATATGCAGCAGTGGGATATACTACGACCCTTTTTTTCACGTTCCGTTCGAAGCTGCTCCTTATCTAAGAACTTGGCAATTTTGTCTAGCCTTAAGTCATCTGGAAGCAACGTGACATGTTTCAAATGTAAATCTAAACACTCTTACATCCTAGGCACTAAAATTTGATTCCAGACTCTCACATGTTCATATACAAATCTTCTCTAGCATAATTTGTGCTTGACTGAATATACAGTGTATAACGAGTATACGTGCGGATGATTTTGCATGTGATTCCTTAACATGTACACATAGAAGTGTGTTGGTTGTTTTTCCCCTCATCGAGCATACTCTGCACAAACACATAACAAACTTTATGACCTGATGTTTTCTGCACGGTCATAACTACACCACTAAGAAGTCTATCTATATCAGTATCCTTTTGGCGTCTGAATATTGAGTTAATGGCTTTTAGCCGTTTTTTAATTAAAGTGGTTGTGCCGTTAAGACATAAGATAGTGTGGCGTATTCAGCAATAACTAAGTCCGAGAATTTGTACTGTAATGTTTGGTCAAATAAATAAAGTTATATGTGTTCAAGTGTAGCTGACAGCCGCTTATTTCGGCCCCTTTCCACAGTTCCAACTACCTGTCCTGTCTTGCGGGTTTAGCACGGCGCTACAGTTTGGAACCACGAGACCGCTACGGTCGCAGTTTCGAATCCTGCCTTGGGCATGGCTATGTGTGATGTCCTTGGGTTAGTTAGGTTTAAGTAGTTCTATGTTCTAGGGGACTGAAGTCCCATAGAGCTCAGTTTTTTTTTAGCAGGGCGTCTAAGTTTTTTTACGTATTTTCTTCCTATTGTCTATCTTCTTACATTCTATTTGGTCAGTTGATAACTTTGCGTGTAACCACTTAGAGACGTCTATCAATGAATGTTCTTTCTCTGGCTGTATATACACATACTGTTCTTTCCCACTTGTCGCTTTGAATGGTAACGGTAACATTTTATATACATTGAACTCCTTATTCTCCGTTAAGGGAATATTAAATATGTGTTCTAGGAGATCACTGTTTAAAAATAATTTTAGTTTCATTACTTTCAATAGCGTGTACCCGCATTACCTCTCTTAATTCAGCTTGAATTAGTCTTGGATATTTAATAATATGTAATGGATTTATTGTATATGGTGGAAGAAAGCCTTTCTGCATGTGAACTATTGCACTCACTGTTTGTACTCTATACCTAATTTGCTAAGTAGGGTTTGTAGCCGTAGGGAGTTGCTCAGTGTTCGTCATAAAAGCTGCAGTTCTCTTCAGGCCCACGTCTGTAATTCTCAACGACTATTGCCCCACTTTCGTAATTTCGTCTCAAGAAACTGCTCACATATGGCTATCGAATCAACTGTCTGATTCGAACCAGAAAATGTGGCCACTTCTTCTTTAGATGATTTCAACACCTGTTCTGACCGAGATTCCATCACATCAACGTGCGTGTTATAATAAGCAGCTTCTGCCAAGGTTGTGAACAATATTTTGCGAATTTCTCCTACAAAATTAAGAATTAGACTTTTCTGTTGCCTTCCACGTGTTGGTATCTGGTGTATTAGGGACTTCGTTCCCCATAAACTTTCTGCATTGAGTGTAACCGACATTAATCAACTTATTACATGCTGTTTTACTAGCATGTCGATGCTCTAGTTTCTCTAGTTTTTCCTTACAATGTTAAATTGCCAGCAAACCTACACTCAATACCCTATTAAGTTTTTCATCCATAGTTCTACGATTTGAATAAGTTATCCACTTCTGGGTGGTACTTGTAACTTCGATTTCTCCTGGGGAAGTATATCATGCAGAACTCGACAACATCCACCGCTCAATGCACACGAAAATTGTAGGCACTACCTGCAGGTAATAACCAAGAACCCCAAGTCATCAATGGCTGTGGTACCATGTTGAGCTGTTATTATGTGTGCTAATGTCCTTGAATGTTTATACTACATATTTCTCTTTCAATAGAATGGCTTCAGTCTCCTGGACTGTACCTTCACTTATTGCCTTATATCTGTCTTGTTTACTAAATTACGGAGTAGTACACTTACCACTTCATATTGTCCTCTGAACTGGGAATCAAATTTCTTTGATCTCGTTCGCCTTATTGTATCATCATGCACTCGTATTTTTCTTAAGTGCTCAGTCTTACCGTAATGAGCTTCCCAGACCGCTTTGGCTCCTTTTATTATTTCTCTTGTCACTCGATGCATTTTCTGCATCGCCTGGAATTGCTCATTTCATCAAAACTGCAACCTAGTGTAGCAGTCTCCTTTTGTAATGTTCCTGGTAGGTTTTCCGTTCAGCTAAACATCAACTAGAATGGCGTAAATCCCTGGTGCCATGTGGTGTAGTATTGAAAAATATTTACTGTAGAGAACTCATAAGAATGATCTTCAGTTATGAAATGTCTCAAATATCCTACTAACTTCCAATGAGTTCTTTCTAACGCTCCATTTGCCACTATGGAAAGTCTTGTCTGTACTTCCTTTAACCTTAAGAGTTGACACGTAATTTCTTTACCTAGGAAATTAGAAACTTGACTTGTTAATACCACTGACAGTACGCCATACCCCAGTATAACGTCTTCTACAAATTTTTCCGCTACTGTATCCTGAAGTTCTAGCGGGATGACTACTATAAATTTGTTTAAGTCATCCTGAAATATCAGAATATATCTATTTCCTTTCGACGAGACATCTAATGGACTTAATACGTCTAGACGAAATTTGTAAAGAACCATTTCTACCATGCCTGTAGTTGCCAATGACATCTTTGTCTTACTTTGTGTAAATTTCTTCCACTAGCAGTAATCGCATGGTCTAACGCTATTCTTCTGTATTCCTTTTCATTCCTTTCTATTTGCAATATTTCTGTAGTCGCTATAGCGTTCTTAGCACTCCTTGATGTGCACACAATGCATTGTGTATTTCTTCCTTAATTTCTTCTATTGCTTATCACTAATTTGTATTGTGTTCTTATCTGGTTCCTCACGCTCAGTAACTATAGTTATTTGCTTTTTCGATTCTCTTCATGTTGCTGCTACTTCTCTTTGTGGCATTCTACTTAACGCATCTCCATTAACGCTCAATCGGCCTGGTTTATACTTAATGTCATGAGGGATTTCTAATGCTAAATATCTAGGCTCGTGATCAATTACGATCGTGAATTTTCTGCTGTACACATAGGGTCTAAATTGCTTGGTTGCCCTGGCTAATGCCAAACACTCCATTTCAGTTGCTGGGTAATTTTTTTCTGCTTGAGATGTATGCTACAGGTAGGTCGCTTCCAATTTTTCCTTGCGATGAAACTGTTCAAATGGTTCAAATGGCTCTAAGCACTATGGGACTTAATATCTGAGGTCATCAGTCGCCTAGACTTGGAACTACTTAAACCGAAGTGATCTAAGGACATCACACACAACCATGCCCTAGGCAAGATTCGAATCTGCGACCGTAGCAGCAGCGTGGTTGCAGACTGAAGCGCCTAGAACCGCTCGGCCACATCGGCCGGCGATGGAACTGTCCCCACTGATTCACCACTTGTGTCTGTAATAACGATGAAAGGTTTCTCAAAATCAGAATACTGTAATAGTGGATGACCGATAAACTTCTCCTTTAATTTCTTCAAATCCATTCAGCTGTTGCCTTCCCGAGTCATAATTTTGATCAGCTTTTAGTAACTTATGCAATGGGCCCACAATTTTACTGATATTTTTTGTGAATTTGCAGAAGTAGCCTATTAAACATAAGTAAACTTTTAATTCCTTACCAGTTCGTGGCAATGGGAACTTCTGTTTCTTTATATTTTGTTCATCTAGATATACTCCAATAGCCATTATTTTATGTCCCAGAAATATGACTTCCTTCCACAAAATTTCACATTTGTATGGCTGTAGCCTTAGCCTCTGTATCTCTGTCAGAAAGCTCTAGCAACTTGTCATTATACTCTCTCAGAGAACTTCTATAACAAATAATATCATGTAAGTATACCAAACACATCGTTCCCTTGCAATCATGTTAACGTAAGATCTGTCAACCTTTGGAATGTACTCGGTGCACTGTTTAATCACATTAGCATCCTCTTATATTCTTAATGCTGATAGTTAGCATTAAAAGTGGTCAGCTTCTTCTTGTGTGTACACAAATATCTGCTGATAATACTCACTAAGTCCATCACGGAAAAATAGTTGGCCTTTCCTAACTGGTCGAGTATTTCTTTTGTGTTCAGTACCCGGAACGCTTTTTGTACTGTAATCGCACTTAGTTTTGGTAACCTGCTACGACCTATATTTCGTTTGCCCATAGGCATCTACCTTCTTATTGACTAATAATACTGGTGCATTTCATGGACTTTGATTCTGTACTATGATATCGTTGTCTACCATTTGTTTTATATTTTGCTGTAATACAGTCTTGCGTGATTCCAGGACTCTGTGGGGTCTGACATTTATAACTTTTTTCTTTATATTCCAGTAGCATTGGGATTGTATGCCTCAGTGTTTCGGTAAATGGTAAGCTGTGACTCTTTAAATGGATTCCATCCCCATATGCACTGCACAAGTTTTTAGTTTCGTGTTTTTCTTCCTGAATTAGCTGATCTGTTCACAATCGGACAAGGGATTCCCACATATAGTACCTTTTTTACAGCATAGTTACATAAAAATAATAATTTTAATATGACTAATAGCATTAAAATGATTTGCGTCTCTATGGAGACAATGTGAGTAAATAATACTGACTATGACCTAAAGAAGTTGATACTGGTGGTGGTACTTTTGCTGTCGCTGCTGCTGCTGCCATGTCATGTGATTTTTACAACCACCCTGCTGAGTGTTCAATAGTTCCTGTATGTACATACGTATGTGCATGGTCTTGGTTTAGCTGTAGGTTCTCATCTACCCAATCACGTTACTAACATTTCGAGTTTGGCAGCAATAGAGGGACTGAAATAATGCTGATGTATTTGTTACACAGGTGACATCCAATGACTAGTCCACATTCGAACTCACTGACCTCTCCTAATCGACGCTTTTTGCTGTTAGTCCTTCTCTGCTCTCGACTCAGTACTCTCGGCATTCTTCTGCCAGGTCCACTTCGCGAGACATCTGGTGCTCAATTCCACGTTACATAGCGGTAGTGGGATACTTTTGATAAGATAGTACATATTTTCGTCGGTAAAGGAATATTTGTGAAAGAATTTCAAGTCTTCTACTTTTGATTTTCTATCCTAATATAAATACCTGTCTCATTTACGTCTGTGTGTACATTAACCTAGGTGCCGATAACCTTTACATATGATCCGAATTTCTTTGGATTTTGCGAGAGAACTTTCAAGAAAAACCTGCAGCTATAGTCATTGAAGGCTTTACGAATTTCCTTGGATGTTGCGAGTGATCCTTCGATAAGCATGTACTATTGTAGTCATTGAACTATTCATGTATTTCTCTCATTCGAAGTCTTTCTGTATCAAAGGCTTTCAGCATACTTTTTGGTGCGTAAATGCGTATCTTACAGTAATTAGAAGCGTAATCGTAAAGACACACGCTCGGGTTGGCTACGTGCTAGAGAACGGTTAAACGCATGACATTATCATGCAGCTTCCCTCTTTAAGCTACACCACTTTCTTCAAAACAGTTGACTGATTTTCTAACTCCTACACAGATCTGCCATTCAGATCCCCCATTTTATTATCCAGTCACATTTTTCTACTTCAGCCTAAGAAACGTCGTTTTCTTGAAAATAGTCAAATCAGGAAGCTTATAACCCAACAACGACATACACCTTTTGCTCTCATTTAATGTCGGCCCAGTGTTTTAAGGGCCGTTAAAATCAAAAAACCAACGAGTTTATAGCCCCAGAGCCACCATCTTGAGCTTGTTCAAGAGTAACCGATGGACCTGAACTGCGTAAAACGCTGTGTTAAAAAGTATGCTCGAGCTGCATAAACTGTCACCATGGTCAAAAGTACCCGAACAATCATAACTGTTTAAGTTGGTGCCATGTTCAAAGATATTCAAAGGACTTGAATTATTTATCAGAACTACGTAAGATATTGACAATACTGGTTTAACACACGTACACAGAGCGAGGTAGCGTAGTGGTTATCACACGGGACCCGCAACTGGGAGGTTGACGGTTCTAATTCCCATCCAACCATCCAGATTTAGTTTTCTATGATTTTCCCTAAAGCACTCCAGGCCAGTGCCAGGACAGTTCCCTTGAAAGAGGTCACAGCCAATTTCCTTCACTATCCTTCCATGGTCCGAGCTTGTGTTCAGTCTCTTCTAAGTGCATTGCTGATGGGACATTAAACTTAATCTTCCTCATTTTTTCTTTCACTTACAGTATTTCCACGTCTATTTCTCTTTATCAAAAGATACATAACCTTCATCAGCAACACACGTAATGTTTTTGTCAAGTACCATAAAGTTATTTCCGTATGTAAAATGTATGTCACTAATAGTTAAAGATATTGACAACACTAGTGTATCTTACAGTATTTCCGCATCTAAAATGTCTCTAACATTTATTAAAAATACATAAGCTTCATAGACACACACACACACACACACACACACACACACACACACACACACAGTGTTTACGTCAAGTGCCAAAATATAATTTCCATGCCAAAATTGTCTGCCAAGAATTTGCCTAAATGATTCGATCCTATGCTTCAATTATATGCGAATGAGATACTCAGCAGAGGTGGATTTATACGGTGAACACTGTAACAAGGAAAGTAACACCAAAATTCCCGCACATGTACAGAGATTTCTAATTCTTTGGTGTGGGTGTGCATTAATTTCTATATCTATTTCTTTGTTGGTGTCAACAACACTTTGATATGTAGATTTTAAATAAACGCATTACTGAGCACTCTTCCACCTTCGTGTTTTATTTTAAACTTCAGAACTTAAAGATTTTATTGTAGTTTGTTTGAAAACATTAGTCAACTGACGGAATTTTGTTTAGTGGATATGTGTGTACAGTTTGTCAAATTATATGAGCCTTCAGTCATAGAAAAAATATGACTTTGTTCTAACGCTCTGTTATGTTACGTTTCGTTAAACGAAAGCAAAGATACCGCTAGCTCCTAAATAATTTCCTACGGAATTAAATTTACGTAGTATTACAGGCAAATGTTTCTCAGCATTGGTTTTATACAGTGGTCTATACTTCCTGATATTCTTGAAGTTAGAGGCAAATGTCTTTTAATTAATGTTCTTCTTCAACATGAGTTAGGAAAGACATATTGTATTCTTATTAAAAATTAATAGATCTCTCAGTGGGAATTTGGCGTTTAATGGTGTCCATGTATCTGCATGCACATCTTTACTGTAATTTTTTATTATTTGCCATCACAATAAAACAAAAATTACTAATATTCTTGTCTTGACCTTCTCTGCGGCAGCCGAGCATAAGATTTCCTCCGTAATGAAGTCGCATCATGTTTGTGTTAACACTCAATGTTTCAAATTATTCACTGTCTCCTTCTTAAGTGAATGATTGCAGGACCGATTTGTGTCTTTTATACGGTAGTAGTGTAGCCTGCTAGTTGTGTCGTACACTGGTGGTTTGGTTTATGAACCGTGTAGTAAGTATAAGTGGCAGAGTGGCTACAGTCTTAGCAGACCTAGGAACTGGGCGCTAGAACCGGAGCATCCACGAAGAACCACAAATAAAATCTACGTTTCGAAAGAAAATGGTGCTACTGCTGGTTATGTCCTTTCTATTTCCATCCCGTAATTCTGACTCGTTGAGGCTGGTGAGGGAAGAAAGAGGTAATAGGGAGAAGAAGGTGATGTATTTTTTTATTGTCGCTTTGCACATATTTGAGCACGCAAAGCAAGCGCAGGTGCCGTCACGCCATGAACAGTTAAACAGCTACAGTTGTATACCAGACCACGTAGATTCCCGCAGTCGGCTGCTTCTGGCGATGAAGATGGTAAATACCTTCGAAAGCTTGACCTGTAACACAAATATGACGTGACTTAAATCTTGATGACATTTGATACACTTAATCATATCTTGTACTAGAATGAAGAATGCTCATATCGCAAAAAGAGGCGGTTATGTCTTGGGCAGAGTTAGGGCTGTAGGAGAAGGGAAGTAGCTTTCCCACTTGTCTAGAAACTTCAAAGACATTTAAAGCAAAACGTCTTGACATCTTCGCGCTTTTATACTTCTTAGTATTAGTACCCATGCCACTTAATGCAATGAATTGTGTCGTGTGGTATATAACAAGCAACATACCATCATGTCATTCAACATGGGGTTTCTCATGTCGTGCAATATGGCACAACATGTCATTAAAATTTAAAGTTTATTCATCTCCACTGGGGGACATATGCACATCCACTCTCGGATACTTTAGTTGTACGTGCACCCCACTCTCTAGAAACACACAAATTTGTGTCTATTTGTTCTTACACGCGTCGCTATACATGTAACAAGGGGTTACTTCGAGGGGGAAATAGTCGCCTCGGGGAAAAAATCAACCCCCTTCCCCATTGATAAATCAAAAAACTGTTTTAGCGTCTTCTCCGGAACAAATCCACCCTCACAAATATTATCCCTCCCAGAAAAACGTTTTTAGCTATTACATATATGCTCTTCAGCCACATGATATATGTTGTTTAGTATGGGTGGTTGCAGCTAAGAGAGCTCACTGCGTTGTGGAAGTAGCGCTAACTCGTACAAATGCGTGAATACGTCAAGATGTTTTGAGTAGAATGTCTTTAAGCTGAGAAACATTTTCCATTATAGTTCCCTACTTTTTACTGTAGCATACGTTTGAAATCAGAGCGCCATAGGATTTACAATTGTCTTTCAGACCATGTTGCTTGTATCATGGCTACGAATAAAGCTTACACAACGGCAGGACCATTAATTATATGTATTTGTGTATCTTCTTGAAAAATTTGAACCGATTCGCACAAGTGAGAAACACAGAAGTGACACGCGTAAAAAACTCACAAAATACTTGTGTATTGCATGTAAAATCGGAACCAAGCTGGATTTTTCAAATCGAGTTTTCAATTTCATGATAAGAATGCGTTTATTTTATTTATTTGATTCACTTTAAGCTGCTTCTGCTCATTCAGTTAGCATAAGAACTAATTTTACGTGATACATTTAGTTCGCTTTTTAACCATCGCATATCGGCAACGGTTCAAGATTATGGGATAAAAAATTTCGTTTTGACCCTCATAGTACAAGAAAAACGTTTTTTTCATTTTTTGCGCGTAAAATCTGAACGGTGTACTCAAGAATGGTGCCATTAGCTCATCTTTAATTACATCAGAACTAAAATCTTTTGCAAAAGGAATTAATCGATTCGCACAATTTTCCTGGACGCCAACTCCGGTTCGTCGTACAATCCTTGCTTAATATACGTAGCTGCAGCAAGACAGATGATCGAGTGGCTACACAAATGACCGCTGGCCCGGAGTAAACAAAATCTTTTTACCGCATGGTGCTGGCTCAAATAAGAACTAAACAGCAAGCCCCCCACCCCAGTTCCTATCCTTGATTCTGAACGTGGTCTTTTCAGATATGTTCGTTGCAGCGCTTCCGCCCGGTAACGATTCATCCAGCGGTAAATTATATATGACCTTTCTTTTTTTTATATGTATGTACGAAACCATTGCTACTACTGAGCTCGATTCAAATTTGATATGATCTCGCCCTTAATATTGCAATGCATTAATGCTGCCGGTCATGTATTTCCATTCGGGACGACCCACAAGTACATAAGATAGTGTCATACTACAGGTTCTGCCTGCAAGATGTCCACAATCAGTGCTAATTACTTCTCTCGTACCCGAGTAAAATTGGTTGCCTCGATCCCAAGTTAAGGCGGAAAATATTTTTTACAGACATTATGTTCCTTGAAAAACCCGTACTTGTCATAAAACGAGTGTCACATTGCGTTTATTTTCCACTACACAATTCATAGCATATTACGCGATACATCCGCCGAGGCTTTTCAGATAGCAATGTTGTGAGTGTTATAGTGAAAATGTGCGTCTCGGCAGATAACAACGTCGGTGACCGCCAGGTTTCTTCTTTTTGCAGTCAAGAGACCGTTCCGGATAGAATTATCAGCTAACACAGCTCCTACAACGAATCGTCACGGACCAGGAACCCAGCACACCAGCGCCTAGAGCCCCTTCTAGCGCGTCATTTATAGCTGTGTCTAGAGTGAGGTCGTCTCTTTTATGTCGGACCGGCGCCAGCGTGTTAGCCAGACACTCAGCGAGTCATAGCCACTAAAGCCCGTAAATGGAGTTCCCTGTTTCTAAAAGCTTTCGCATTCGAAATGGGGACCGCTTTGTTCCCATAAGAGTGCACGTCGTAAAACTAAGACCCTCACGAATGTTACGTCCTGCATTGCTTATACTTCCTTTGTCGAAAGCACCATTTCATCAACTATAATTCTTTCCGTCTTTGTTAACCGGTTGTTTGGTGTACTATATACAGGGTGTTTCAAAAATGACCGGTATATTTGAAACGGCAATAAAACTAAACGAGCAGCGATAGAAATACACCGTTTGTTGCAATATGCTTGGGACAACAGTACATTTTCAGGCGGACAAGCTTTCGAAATTACAGTAGTTACAATTTTCAACAACAGATGGCGCTGCAAGTGATGTGAAAGATATAGAAGACAACGTAGTCTGTGGGTGCGCCATTCTGTACGTCGTCTTTCTGCTGTAAGCGTGTGCTGTTCACAACGTGCAAGTGTGCTGTAGACAACATGGTTTATTCCTTAGAACAGAGGATTTTTCTGGTGTTGGAATTCCACCGCCTAGAACACAGTGTTGTTGCAACAAGACGAAGTTTTCAACGGAGGTTTAATGTAACCAAAGGACCGAAAAGCGATACAATAAAGGATCTGTTTGAAAAATTTCAACGGACTGGGAACGTGACGGATGAACGTGCTGGAAAGGTAGGGCGACCGCGTACGGCAACCACAGAGGGCAACGCACAGCTAGTGCAGCAGGTGATCCAACTGCGGCCTCGGGTTTCCGTTCGCCGTGTTGCAGCTGCGGTCCAAATGACGCCAACGTCCACGTATCGTCTCATGCGCCAGAGTTTACACCTCTATCCATACAAAATTCAAACGCGGCAACCCCTCAGCGCTGCTACCATTGCTGCACGAGAGACATTCGCTAACGATATAGTGCACAGGATTGATGACGGCGATATGCATGTGGGCAGCATTTGGTTACTGACGAAGCTTATTTTTACCTGGACGGCTTCGTCAATAAACAAAACTGGCGCATATGGGGAAACGAAAAGCCCCATGTTGCAGTCCCATCGTCCCTGCATCCTCAAAAAGTACTGGTCTGGGCCGCCATTTCTTCCAAAGGAATCATTGGCCCATTTCTCAGATCCGAAACGATTACTGCATCACGCTATCTGGACATTCTTCCTGAATTTGTGGCGGTACAAACTGCCTTAGACGACACTGGGAACACCTCGTGGTTTATGCAAGATGGTGCCCGGCCACATCGCACGGCCGACGTCTTTAATTTCCTGAATGAATATTTCGATGATCGTGTGTTTGCTTTGGGCTATCCGAAACATACAGGAGGCGGCGTGGATTGGCCTCCCTATTCGCCAGACATGAACCCCTGTGACTTCTTTCTGTGGGGACACTTGAAAGACCAGGTGTACCGCCAGAATCCAGAAACAATTGAACAGCTGAAGCAGTACATCTCATCTGCATGTGAAGCCATTCCGCCAGATACGTTGTCAAAGGTTTCGGGTAATTTCATTCAGAGACTACGCCATATTATTGCTACGCATGGTGGATATGTGGAAAATATCGTACTATAGAGTTTCCCAGACCGCAGCGCCATCTGTTCTTGAAAATTGTAACTACTGTAATTTCGAAAGTTTGTCTGCCTGAAAATGTACTGTTGTCCCAAGCATATTGCAACAAACGGCGTATTTCTATCGCTGCTCGTTTAGTTTTTATTGCCGTTTCAAATATACCGGTCATTTTTGAAACACCCTGTATATGCCTTCGCAGATCTAAACGTCGCAACTACTCTGATCAACCAGAACATTATGACCAGCTACCTAAAAGGCGCTATGTCCAACTTTAGCACGGATAACAGCGCCGACGCGTCGTGGAATGGAAGCAATGAGGCCTTAGTAGGTCGCTGGAGGGAATTGGAACTACATCCTTGCACACAAGTCGCACGGGGCAGACGCTTGGTCTAAGGCGCCTTGCCACCTTTCACGCGGCTCCACCCCCCCCCCCCCCCCCCCCCCGTCGGAGATTCGAGACTTCCCTCGGGTGTGGGTGTCTTTGTTGTCCATAGCGTAAGTTAGTTTAAGTTAGATTAAGTAGTGTGTAAGTCTAAGGACCGATGACCTCAGGAGTTTGGACCCATAGGAACTTACCACTTACCGTAAATTCCGGCGAGGAAGGGGGCGGGAAGCATATCAATTTGCAACTTATCAGTGTCCTCCTCGAACCATTCCATCACAGTTCTAGCCGCATTATCTTGCTGAAAAATTCCAGTGGCGTAGCGAAATACGATCGTCATGGAGGGGTGTGCGTGGTCTGCTACCAGTATCCGATACTGCTTGGCCGTCATGGTGCCTTGAACGAGCACCACTAGACCAGCGGACGTGAATGCTCCCCAGAACATAATGGAGCCGCCTCTATCTTGTCTCCGTCACGCGGTGAAGGTGGCAAAGAGCTGCTCCCCTGGAAGGCGAGGGATTCGCCCACTCCGGTTGGGATGATAAAGAAGGTCTCGGGATTCATCAGATCATGCAACCCTTTGTCATAGCGCCAACGTCCAGTACCGATGGTCACGTGCCCATTTCAGTCGTAGTTGACGATGTCGTGATGTTAACACTGGCACATGCATGGTCCATCGGCTACAGAGAACCCTCGTTAGGAGTGTTCGATGCACCGCGTGTTCAGAAACTCTTGTACTCTGCCCAACATTAAAGTCTGATGTTAGTTTCACCACCGTTCCCCACCTGTCCTGCTTTACCAATCTGCCCAGCCTACAACGTTCGACATGTGTAATGAGTCGTAACTGCCCAACCCCACAATGCTTCTACACGGTTTCACTTTGGTTTCGCCACATTTTGAAGATTGCCACCGCAGCACTCCTGGAACATCCGACAAGTTGTGCTTTTTCCGAAATGCTTATTCCGAGCCTCCGGGCCATCACCCTGTGAAACTCAGGTACATCGTGCGCCATCCCAATTCTAATCACGGACAGCATGCTCACTGATACTGCATGCATTGTGGATACGTTTGACAAGCAATCATTCTTCTCTAGGTGACGCTGCCGTCGCATGGATGGGTTTATATCTATAGTGGGTCGGTGGTCATAACGTTCTCCTATCAACTGGCTTCTGTAATCGATATCACTAACACAAGTGAAAATACGGTGCGCGTTAAGGCATTAGCCGCTTCCGGTCCAGGCACTGAAAGAATTTGTAATCATTAGTAATGACGGAATTAACTGCGGACGTTTGGTCTGGATTAGATCTTACACCTCCTTTTGGTACCATGTGTATGATGGGTTGTGCCACAGTTGATAATGATCCGTTCCCTGGATAGGAGCATTAATTCCGGCGTCGACACTTGCTGCTTATAAACTGTGTCCTAGCTGACCACTATGATCCACTACATCCTTCGCACGATTTCCCAACGCTTCTACATTATCGTTCGTGAAAATACATGACTGTAGACCTGTCATGACAGGAACAAAAATGTAAGAAAAGCAGTGGAACAATTCTGATGGAATAAATTTCTTTATTTCCGTCTACGATCATATATTAGGGCCTCAAGAGCTAACATTTTCTGATCACAGACGGAAATAAAGAAATTTATTCTACTCTTTCTGGATTACTGTTCTATTCACGGCCATGTCCTAGTTTATGAATTCTGATGGGCTTTCTTGGCAGAGGCTCATGAGTGTGTGCCGTCAGACTACTTATTAGCGATTTAGACACAGTATTTGTAAACGATACGCCCTCAGAAGCAGTTGACTCTCAGTTATCACTTGTAAGCCCGCCATATGGGTAACACTTTGAGAGGTGGCATGAGCCCCCTCTCATTTTCTATCTTACGATTTTCATCTCTAATTGGATGCAGTGAAAAGTCGCTATTCCTTCACACGCGGACTTCCCACGCAGCGTCTCTCGTCACCCGGGTGGTCCAGTGACAGGCGGGACTGCTGATCTGAAAAGGGTTAAGCCGACGGGTGTGAGGAAGTCGAGTGAATGCTTTGCAGACGCCGACATTGTCAAAAGACACGCCCGGAGGGGTCTGAAGTAGCGGCTGGGCTAGAGGTTCCGTTACTTCGCAGAAACTTAGCGAAAACACTTTCTGGCGGGCTACCAGCGAGGCGTGGGAAGGACTTGTGTACCCAGGCAGTTGTAGCGGGAAAATTCCCGCGCTTTCTGCAAAATAGTAACTGTGATTGGCTTGCTCAGGGCATAGCTCCGTGACGTAGCAAAATCGGCGCAGAAATTGGCGCCAAGAATCTCCATTGGTGGAATGGTAGTGTTCCGGCAATGGAGTGGAATTTTCCGCCGGTTTTCGAGTTACTGATTGGAACGTTTAACCACGGCCACTGTCGTGGGGGCGGGAATGTTGTGTGATCGGCCTGTAGGGTGCTCGGGGTAGTCGGCTCTCGCCTTTCGGTCGAGGACGTCGAAGCAACCAGCCATCGCCTCCGGTACGCCAAATCGTGTTCTTGCAGTTAAGAAGACAGATTGGTAAGGTATGTCCGCAGCACCGGCAGACAGGGATTTTCCTAGGTGATAATCAGAGCTCAGCAGAGCACGCCTGTTCGTGTTTTTCTAACTTTGTTCTGTCTTGGGTAGCAGCAATTAATGTTGGGTTGGCTATATGTTTTCTCTTAAGATTTGAGTTGCAAGGAATTGGCTCCACGTACCACTTCGTCATAATCCTCACAATCTAGTTTAGGGACAACTTCACGTTCACAGTGTTTGTTTCAGTATCCAATTTGAGCCAATTTGATGTATTGTAAATGTTTCATGTGTTTTTGTTTATTATTTTGTGTTTAGTCTTAATGAATCATATTGTTATTTTGGACAGAACTTTCATTCTGTTAATCGGTGGAGCAACCCTATCATTCTTCACTATGTTAATGAAACCTTCGTTTATTTAACTTATTTATCAAATTAAATTATTGCAGGTGCCAAACTCTCTTCTACTCCACTGGCAGGGTTGATTAGAGTCAGTTCGCGTATTTTTTTTAATCCTTGTGCAACAGCAAAAGTCGGAGTTACAATAGGGGGGCTTAGAGCATCATTTACATATGTAGATTCTAGAAGAATTTAGTGTTAAATACACTGCTAGCCCTGGCACCTCGCATAAAATGGCGACCCTTAGCCTCGGATCTTTCCTGTGAATCGCTGATAAGCAAGTATTATTAGTAGTAGGGACACTCAGAATTTTTTTGCTTAATTTTTATTGATTAATACCCAAGGTTTTTTTTTTCTGGTAGTTCTGCGTTTAGTTTTAAGTAGCTGCACATGATTACGGTTTTTGTTTTCAGTGTATATATTCTTTTGTTCATTGTTTTTTTGTTCCTTTGATGGTGTGTCCGTATCACGTCACACTTTGTCGGGTTTGTGTGCGGTTTCTGTACCGCAGCAAATCGTGCGCATAATTACAGCGTTGGAGAGGCGTTGTTGGAATTTTATGTCTATGTGTAAAAAATATATGGAGTAGATTAATTTTATTGTGCATTTTAGATAAATTTGTTTTTCATGAATGATAACGAGAAGTAAGGCACGACTATTATCGAGCGAAGCTAAAACAAAAGAGGATAGCATAATGGATAAGGGGCAGTTTACTGACGGGAATCGGTTCGGAGATGAGATGGGCACATTTTTAGCGGGACAGGACGCCAGGGTCATTGATGAGGAAGGTGATTTGGACGCGATCTCAGAGCAGCGTTGCGGCCGTGATTATGATAGTGAAGTAGAGGATGAAACAGATACAGGCACACAGGTCGAGACGGTAGCAGAAGTTTATAATCAAACGAACGAGAGCAGACAGGGGCTAGCTCGGCCACGTCAGAGCTCTAGCGCCCAGGTGTCCAGAGTTAAATGTCCCACGTTTGAAGAGGATAAAAAAGATGACGTAAACCTAATACTGTGCTTCCTACGATCAATGAAAGAAGAAGCTGACGAACAGCGCAAGAAGGACACTCAAGCAATAATTTCGCATATAGGGGAAATTCGTGGGGAATTACTAACAATAAAGAAAGAATGTGGAGAAGCAAAACAAATATCAATAGTAGCACAAAAAGTAGCAGGCCTAGCCAAAACGGCAGCAACAGGGGCAATGAAAATCGCAAAAGCAACTTAACTGGCAGGGCGCTTGCGACGTGCGACACAAGCCCACTCAAAATCCCTAGCAGTCTTAAAAACTCAAGGTAAAACTGCGTTTATGAACATCACGAAACGAATGAAAGAAGTAGAGTGTCGGATAGCAAAACTAGAGCGAAACAGGCACACGAGCACCACGCGTTCGGATACCTATGATGGAGTACACAGAATTGGTTCTCCGAGAAAAAACCCGCCGTGCTCTAGCCCAGTGACAGAGTGCGGAACTAACAATGCACACGCAGAAAGAGTGAGTAATAGCTCCAATAATTATAGCCCGCCTGATAATTGTAGCCCACTTAGGAGAGTGAATTTGGAGTGCCACTTCCACTGTGATACAGAGGTAGCACATCACAGTTATCAGCAAAATAGATCAGGACACTCAGCAGACGTGCAAGTATCGGAAACGAGTGACAACACCAGTGCGAGGATCGGACAGGATTTTGATCAGAACCACTTCCTGTCCATACTAAAATTCCAGAAGTTCAAAGATAATGGAAGGTCGATGCATCCGAAGAGCTGGGTGATGCAGTTTAAAAATTCATTACCGTCGTCATGGCCAACCCTGGCAAAATTAGAATTCATGTGTGGACACATCGAAGGCCAAGCCGCGGAAAAGATGCGGGGTGTGGCAGCGACGTGTCAGACTTATCAGGAATTTGTTGGTGCATTCCTGCGGACCTACTGGTCAAAGGAAACGCAAGAGAGGATTAAAGAGGAAATAATATTTTGTCGTGAACTGGAAGTATCCGGGCATAGGAGCGCAACCAAATTTTTTGATGATTTACTCAAGAAGAAACAGTTTTTAGATAGTCCATATAGCAACGGAGAAATCATTAAATTTTGCTTTTCCAAATTGCCTGTTAGGTATCAACAGACACTTGTCGGGAAGTGTGAATCTGACATAGAAGCATTCAAGAGTCTATTGCGCGAACTCGAAGTAGTCTTCGATAAACAAGACGCAAAGGACAGGAAGAAGGCGCAAAATAACAAATACCACGGGCCAGTAAGGGAAGACGACAACAGATCGCATAATCGCACTCGTCAGTTAGGAAACCAGGGTTACGGAAATCAAAGTTACGCTAATCAAGGTTATGGAAACCAGAGACACAGAAACCAGAACATCAGGGAACAGGGTCAATCTAGACAAGGAATCTGGGACAGGAGGAATAACGAACGGCAAAGCGACCGTAATTGGAGAGAGCGAAATCAAGGACAACAGGAGAACCAGGAGATTCAAATTAGACCTGCAAATCCTAATGCACGTCAGAGGAGGGGGAGTCTAACAAGGGATTGGCGCTAGTCCATAGGATTCCACCACATCTCTCACACAAAGAAGTTCGTGGAATAATAGTAGTTTAAGTGGTGTACATAGTAGAATAGGCAAATATATGAACCTTTCTTCGGGGAACAATAATTATTTTACTAGATTAAGATTGTTAAAGTATTAACACGCTGCGTTTTCTCGCATAAGAATTTACTGCTGCTAACTTTTTTTGTTTATGTTCGCGATCTCCACTGTCGATGCGATAAGAGGCACTACCTTTCCATGAGCAATGTTTTTGTCCATTCCTATCTGGTGTCCATGTTAAGGGATAGTGATAAGTGACGAGATGTCGCACAAACGGGCGCATACAAGAACGTGCTCTTAGAAGCGTTCTGAGAAGTCGTGATACGCTCCATAGCGGCCACAACCAGTTCGTGAGACGTTCATACCAATGCTTGCAGGCACGCGTCAGTGCACTGCAAGATTGTGGTATATTGCGTGATTTCGAGGATGAATATGGGCAGTATAGTTTTTTGCAGAGCTGCGCCAGCATCGTTGTCTTGCAAGTCGGGGTGAACCTGTGAGCGTTAGACTCCAATGGTGCCCTAGACGAGAGAAATGCGGGCATAAAGCCTACCATGCCAATGTGCTGGTTGGTGATTTAGCGTGCTGCTCGTGACTGTCACACATGAATAACCAGGGACTTATACTTGGATATTCGTGACATACTGTGTAGCTGGCACGTGTTGGGCGACTGAATCCTCAACAGGAACCAGTCCTGGCTTGGTCATATTACATTGCTTCTGGAAAGGTGTGCTTTGATCGCGAAAACCGCATCACATAGAGAAGGAAGTTGCAACTATGAATTTATTGTTGTGTATAGCCATGGCTAACCCAGTCTCTGGAGTTTCAGTGAGGCGTAATGCAAACTCGGAGGTCATGTCGTACGGCGCGCACATCACTGTCGGCAATAGCGGCGAGCAGCGAGACATCTCAACGTAACAGGAATTATGTAAGAGTATTGTATAAGGTAAACAACAAAAAAACAAAAACAAAAAAAAAAGGTATGATATACTAGGATAAGTTAAGCTGTAGGATTTAACAATAACTAGATTAATATTGTGGGGGTTTTCTACCACAAGTGTTTGGTGCGCGCCTGTTGGGATGTTATTTTTCAGGTCATCAAATCACAGACCCGAGATGGAGGGACGACTGGCGAGCGAACGTAGAATAGTTGCTTGTTCTTTATAAGCTCAGTAAAACTTCGACCTGCATAATAACATAATTTATTCAAAAGACGTAGAATGTAGATCGTTGGCAAATGGTAGTTAATTCTTGAGCATGTCTACTGTCGATGTATATAATTAATAGTAATAATAGTGCAGGCCTGCACATTTAGCTGTTCATCCAGTGTAGCGTCACACACCGTGTACAGTAGTGAGACCAGTCTCTACACAAATATCAAGATAAATTATTTCCATGTCTAAATTTGATACACCAAGATTTTGTTATAATGATAGCCATAGATTAATAACTATAAAAGTAAAATAAGAGTGTCTGAAATGACAGACCATCAATGTGTCATTATGTAAATTTATTATAACATAGAAGGTCATGGGAAAAAGTTAGGCATAAGATTTTTGTCAGAACTGTGCAGATGACAGGTATCGTGGCAATGCAGAGGCGAGCCAGCGCAAAAACAAGAGGTCTTCGGCTACCTGCAAGAAGGCAAGCGTCCGGTCCTGCAAGCTGACAGTCACCAGGCCGTATACCTGAGGGATTAGGCGGGATCCTCGCTGGGCCACAAGCGAAAGTGAGGCTGGCCATTGACACTGACACGCGACCCACACGCGACAGCCTGCTAGTTCTCTGGACGCGGCGGCCGTTTCGAGGGATTCCCTGCGGCAGACCACGTTGTCGTGAGTACACGAAGAAGATCACATATCGTGTCAGAACCTGTGCCTCATGTGCCTCAGGACAGAAAGGGACGCTATATACTCACCTGTTTGGGTTTTTACAACTCACTAGCATTGGCCGATCTGCATACACAAAGCAGTATCGTGCCACACTAACAAATGTATGGTCTCAGTTCTAACTTCTCCTCTCTATTAGAGAGCAGTTTTAGCAATCGTCGCTCCTAGTTCGATCTTGTATGGATGACCTCACACACTTGTGGAGTCACTCCATGTGCCATCATCCCTCGTCGAACTGCAATATTGGGAAACGTAAAGTACTGTCCAGCGAGAGAAGAGACCTAGACTAGTGATGTATCCCAACAAGTAGACCTCAGAGACAATTAATCGATGTGAGGAGAGCCTATCACTGTGTCTTCCTACTGTACTGCCGTGATCATATACGTGGGTCTTGGTGCAATCTCAACAGAGTATTGCAGATGCTCCAGCACACCCTATTGCCGTTGCAACAACGTAGCAACAACACCCGACGTTTAGCCCTATGTGATGTCAGTACTGTGGAATTTGTGAAGTGCTTCGAATATTTCTAACAATGTGATTTAGTGCCTCATTCTCAGCACAGTCGTGAACTTTGTGCAATATGCACGCACAACTTGATGCCCCATGAACCATGTTTTTTTTTCTTAAATTTCTTTCTCTAGTGTTGTTTTTGTAATGTATGTTATACCGTGTATGTGTTTGTGTTTTACACTGTAATTCTTATTACAAATTACTGTATTGTTCTCCACACCATGTTTTTTTTTGTATTTTGTATTTATTGTTGTGTGTATGCAAACAGTGTGCCTGAAGTCCCCACAAACTGAAGCGGATACCACCACTGTCATTGTGAATGGACTATCAGTTCAGGGAACATTTTGTAAAGGTTATTCTTGCTGCAGGGAGACAGAATGAATCGGAGGTTGTAATTAGATTCTGAAAGCTCACAAAGAGATTATTAACTTAAATAGTATCATGTGTGAGTGAGTTCAGGTTAGTTTAATGATTAAAATTGTTGTAACATCTTGGGCATTTAATTACGGAGCACTCCAACTCTGATTGTAAAGAATAAATTGCTCCATATTTGGCTCACATGCCCGGGCAATATTTAGAGAGTGAATGTCTGTGTGAATCAGTGTTTGGAAGGGGCTCCCTGGGTATGGATGAGTGATGTGAGTGTTAGTGTTCCATATTAAGAAGGTGAAGTTGGCTACATCATAAATAATCCTCCCTCTATGAGCTGCATTTTTCAGTTGCAGTGATTTTCTTTATAGAGTGCGGCATGTGCAGCCAGTTTGCAAGATTGTTCTTGGGCGATTGACTCACTACCTTACTCCTAAGTGAGCCAGCCTCTCACCAATTACAATCTAATATGGTGTAGGAGCTATAAGAGGTGGCATGAGCCCCCTCTCATTTTCTATCTTACGATTTTCATCTCTAATTGCATGCAGTGAAAAGTCGCTATTCCTTCACACGTGGACTTCCCACG
Organism: Schistocerca cancellata; assembly: GCF_023864275.1. Taxonomy (NCBI): domain Eukaryota; kingdom Metazoa; phylum Arthropoda; class Insecta; order Orthoptera; family Acrididae; genus Schistocerca; species Schistocerca cancellata. The sequence continues at coordinate 183,635,240 of NC_064626.1, forward strand.
CAGCGTCTCTCGTCACCCGGGTGGTCCGGTGACAGGCGGGCTCTGCTGATCTGACAAGCGTTAAGCCGACGGGTGTGAGGAAGTCGAGTGAATGCTTTGCAGACGCCGACATTGTCAAAAGACACGCCCGGAGGGGTCTGAAGTAGCGGCTGGGCTAGAGGTTCCATTACATCTCAGAAACTTAGCGAAAACACTTTCTGGCGGGCTACCAGCGAGGCGTGGGAAGGACTTGTGTACCCAGGCAGTTGTGGCGGAAAAATTCCCGCGCTTTCTGCAAAATAGTAACTGTGATTGGCTTGCTCAGGGCATAGCTCCGTGACGTAGCAAAATCGGCGCAGAAATTGGCGCCAAGAATCTCCATTGGTGGAATGGTAGTGTTCCGGCAATGGAGTGGAATTTTCCGCCGGTTTTCGAGTTGCTGATTGGAACGTTTAACCACGGCCACTGTCGTGGGGGCGGGAATGTTGTGTGTTCGGCCTGTATGGGTGCTCGGGGTAGTCGGCTCTCGCCTTTCGGTCGAGGACGTCGAAGCAACCAGCCATCGCCTCCGGTACGCCAAATCATGTTCTTGCAGTTAAGAAGACAGATTGGTAAGGTACGTCCGCTGCACCGGCAGACAGGGATTTTCCTAGGTGATAATCAGAGCTCAGCAGAGCGCCCCTGTTCGTGTTTTTCTAACTTTGTTCTGTCTTGGGTAGCAGCAATTAATGTTGGGTTGGCTATATGTTTTCTCTTAAGATTTGAGTTGCAAGGAATTGGCTCCACATACCACTTCGTCATAATCCTCACAATCTAGTTTAGGGACAACTTCACATTCACAGCGTTTGTTTGAGTATCCAATTTGAGCCGATTTGATGTATTGTAAATGTTTCATGTGTTTTTGTTTATTATTTTGTGTTTAGTCTTAATGAATCATATTGTTATTTTGGACAGAACTTTCATTCTGTTAATCGATAGAGCAACCCTATCATTCCTCACTATGTTAATGAAACCTTCGTTTATTTAACTTATTTATCAAATTAAATTATTGTAGGTGCCAAACTCTCTTCTACTCCACTGGCAGGGTTGATTAGAGTCAGTTCGCATATTTTTTTTAATCCTTGTGCAATAGCAAAAGTCGGAGTTACAATAGTGGGGCTTAGAGCATCATTTACATATGTAGATTCTAGAAGAATTTAGTGTTAAATACACTACTAGCCCCGGCAGCTCGCAACTTCTCAAGCCACTAAATGAATCGAGAGTCTAGGCCAAGCTCGTGGGAAAACAAAACCTATTGATTTTGGCTGTCAGACGGGAATTGACATGATAATGGGTATGCGGAATGTTGTAACAGATAATGAAGAGTGTCGTAGGTATGCAGATGGGTTCGAGTTGAAATAGTGACTTATGAAATGTATAAAGGGTCAACGATGGGCAGTACTGAACAGTGACAAAGCCAGTCGGTAGTAATGAAGTGTACAGAGTATCAACGAAAGCGCCAGCTATTTGGATGAGAGCAGCCACTGATGGAACAATAGTACTTCATCCACGAGAAGAAAGTACTACTCTGGGCAGTGTCACAAGAACTGGTAGATGAGCAGTAATTTTACATGTTTTATATATGTTTCATTCAATAGTGTTGTACAGAGACATTCTCAGTCAGCAGTGTAGTGGATTTCATTTGCTAATAGGGAAAAATAGCTGAACAGTACATGTTTCCTGTGGGTCAGATCAAGGGGCCGGGGATATAACATTAAGACAAAGCGGCCATTGACTTATCAGATAGACGGAATGGTTAGTAGACAGCAGACAAGGGCACCGACTGCACTTGTCTGCGTGTTAGGCACACCATTTGGGGCATTTTATGTTGATAGAACAAGAAGCCAACAGGCTCTTGCCTCTTGATAGCGCAAGCTCATGGTAGTAAAACAGAATCATGTATATACTTCAGTTGGTAAGACCTTGCATATAAATGTGTTTAATGGTACACAAACTTATCCAACGAGTTCAAGTCGTCTTCCTACTTTGGAAGTTCACTATACGCATCAAATATCTTTCTCAGCTACCCATCATCAATCCCAAAACGACGAAGGAGTTCTACTCCCTCTCGACTACATTATAAAATTCAGTTATGAGAAAGGTCCTGATTGAACCACAGAGGCCACATAAATTCTATATTTGTAGCTGGAGCCTGTGCCAGGAAATTACTCAAAATTTTGGTGACAGTGTGTGGGTGTGTGTGTTAAGCCAGCTGGCGAAACATAAGAGAAAGTCTGTCAATTGCAGGGCCGGGTAGTACTGCAAGGAAAAGAAGCCTATCCGAGTAGCAGCCCCGAAGAAGCAGTCGACCAGAGGAGCCTAGCAGAATGAAAGGGCCACGCAGCAACTAGACATAAGAACGGATGAGGCTGATCGTTGAAAAGAAGTGTAAGGCTCCTTGTGATTGTGTACGAGGGCTGTCCAGAAAGTAAGTTACGATCGGTCGCGAAATGGAAACGACTGTGAAAATCCGATAAAGCTTTGCTAAGATGTGTTGGGCAGTGGCTCTAGTATGACTCTAGTTAGAATTATGTCGCTCTTTTCATTCCTAAGCTCTTAGTGAGCGCGTAAAGATGTTATAAAAATCGTGTCTCCCGCCAAGTACGAGGGCCTGGTGAGAATTTTCCGCTGAAGCTATGCAACCAACATTACATAACTGTCGTGCGGTTTCTTCTTCAAGACAATTCTCAGCCTCATTCTGCAGGAGCATTGAAGATGTTCCTGCATCGTTTCAATTGGAAATGTTTGATTACCCACAATACAGCCCGTAATTGTGTCCCACTGAGTTTCATCTCTGCTCAAACGAACCGCTGGCTATGAAGACAACATTTTGGCACAGACAACGAGCTTTAGGCCAGCGTAGAGAATTGGCGGAAAGCACGGGCGGCTGCCTTCTATGATGAGGGTATTGGAAATTTGGTACAACGCTACGACGAATGTCTGAGTCAGAACGGCGACTACGTAGAGAAGTAGCTGAAAGGTGTAGCTAACCGTTACATATGAAACATTTCTGATTTTCACTGTGATTTTCATTTCGCGATCAGTCGTAACTTACTTTCTGGACAGCCCTCGTAAAACGCCGTCTTCCTGTAGTCATAAGAATGGCGTAAGTTGTTCAAATAGCTTACGGGTTTGCTGCCGGGTGACGTCGTCGAACACCGCCGATATTTCGACAGGAGCACACCCCGCCATTCTCAAGAAACAAATGCACAAATGGCAGGGTGTGCTCCTGTCGAAATATCGGCGGTGTTCGACGACGTCACCCGGCAGCAAACCCGTAAGCTATTTGAACATTTGATTCGCCGGGAAAGTTAAGGTCTCACATGGCGTAAGTTCTCAAAAGTGATAGTATTAGTATCGAGAACATGTGAGTATAACAAAAGAAACTTGAAAAAGTTCATTCAGAACATTAATGCTATATTGGAGATAGCTGAAAGTGAGGAGAAAGAATTATTGTTGTGATAAGTGAAGTGAAACATCATGGGGAATAAAAAATCTGAGCTGATAGGGAGACTATAAGTGACTCGATGGATGTGTGAAGAAGTTTTAGAAGAAAACTGTTCTGATAAACATACGATTCATTTTTACGCCAGGCAACATTCAGGAATCAATAGATTGGTTTGAAAACATAGGTGAGTTATCCAAACCATTCAGGGTTGCCATCAGGAGGTTGATTGAAGAAACGCAGTTTAAAGGAGCTATAGAACTGGTTTACACACTAGGACATGCGAATTTTACTCAGGTACTGTCAAATGGTACAATACAGAAACTACACTGGAGAGCCAAAGAAACTGGTACACCTGCCTATTAACGTGTGGGGCCCCCTTGAGCACGCAGAAGTGCCACAGCACGACGTGGCATGGACTTGACTAATGTCTGAAGCAGTGCTGGAAGGAAGTGGTACCATGAATCATGCAGGGATGTCCTCAAATACGGAGGAGTACCAGGGGGTGGAGATCTCTTCTGAACAGCACGTTGCGAGGCATCCCAGATATGCTCAATAGTGTTCGTGTCTGGAGAGTTCATCGGAGGTTTTTAACCTCAGAAGAGTGTTCCTGGAGCCACTCTGTAGCAACTCTGGACGTGTGGGATGTCACATTGTCCTACTGGAGTTGCCCAAGTCCGTCAAACTGCAAAATAGAGATGCATAGATGCATGTGATCAGACAGGATGCTTAAGTACGTGTCACCTATCGGAGTCATACCTAGACGTATCAGGGCTCTCATATCACTCCAACTGCACACGCCCCACACCGTCACAGACCCTCCACCATCTTGAAAAGTCCCCTGGTGACGTGTATTCATGAGATTATCCCCATACCCGTACAAGTCCATCCGCTCGCTACAATTATAAACGAGACTCGTCCGACCGATGATTCCAGGCATCAACAGCCCAATGATGTTGTTAACGGGCTCAAGTGAGTGTATCGTGAAGTCATCAAGGGGGCACATGTGGACCTTCGGCTCCGAAAGCCCATATCGATGATGTTTCGTTGAATGGTTCGCACACTGATACTTGTCGAAGGCTCAGCACTGAAATCTGCAGCAAATTGGGGAAAGGCTGCACTTCTGTTTCTTTGAATAATTCCTTCAGTCGTCGTTGGTCCCGTTCTTGTAGGATCTTTTGCCTGCCGCAGGGATGTCGGAGATTTGATGTTTTGCCAGATTCCAAATAAACAAGGTACACTTGTGAAATGGTCGTGCGGGAAAATCCCCACTTCTTCGCTACCTCGGAGATGCTGTGTCCCATTGCTTGTGCGCCAACTGTGACATCACGTTCAAACTCTCTTAAATCTTGATAACGTACTATTTTTGTTGCATTAACTGATCCAACAACTGCGTCAGAAAGTTGTTGTCTTATATAAGAGTTGCCGACCGCAGCGCCGTATTCTGCCTGTTTACATATCTCTGTATTTGAATACGCATGCCCATACTAGTTTCTTTGGCACTTCAGTGTATATAGCGCTAGAAGAGGAAGTTGCACAATGTCAATGAAAGAGAAGACTCTTGACTGTGGGACTTGCTGAAAGGGTAATAACAAACAAACACGCCATTCAAAAAGTGGGAACTGTGGGGAACTGTAGTGGTTAATAAAAAAGAAAAAGAGAAGAAAAGAAAAGGTTGAAAATGTGGCAAAGAAATGGTGAATGAAAAGTTTTTTTTAATCGTTAATGACCGTGAAAAAAGGGAAAGAATGGTATGGAAATCGGACTTCCTATTACAGAAAAGTTATCGGACTTCGTGATTCGGAAAAGCTATTGTTGGGGTGGTCCTTGTGGCGTTTCTGAGCAAAAGTCAAACCAATTTCCACTACAGAAATTATTTGAAAGGAACAGAGATAACGAAATGTAACTGACAGGGGGAAATGGCGTAGATAAGAGTTCATCCTTTACCATGTTAACATGTCTTCTTTTGTGCGGCGTCCAGGTCTTCAAAAATCTCCTACCTCATTTCTGTGTGAAAAGTCTGCTCCGACATTTTGCTACTTCCATCCTCCGAATTTCATAACAACTTCCTCAATATGTCTACACATTAAAATCAGATCAAGACTAGCTATTAAGTTTTTTACGTCAGCATTAAGCTTCCGCTCTCGATAGACAAAAATAGAAACCGATAGAAAAAAAGAGTTACAATTTTAGTATTTTCTCTGCCGTCGAGCGCTCCTACCGCTGCGACGGTATAATTTATATCTGAGGGAACGAGTGTAGCGCGGCGAAATTCAAAGTCCCGCTACATCGCCCCCTCGACTGTCACGCTAAAACATTTAGCGTGGCAGGCTAGCAAACAATATAATAATAGATATACCTAAATGTCAATATATACATATTTTCATAGAAAAGGCCACGTGCATTCATAGGGTATAATCTTTGTCAATACTTACTTTCTAAATCTATATACTAAATACAATTGTTACAGTTTTGATCCTTTTTACAAAATTAATATACATATATTTACATAGAGTTTGTTTGAGCAAGCTGCTCGCCAGCGCAGTTAATGTTGTGCGCTTCCAGCGTTGGTTTCGCAATGCATCTCTGGCAGCATGTAGTCTTTGCGCATGCGCAATAGCAACATTGAATTTCGCGTGCGGCAGCTTCAAAATCCCTGTTATGACAGTCTTGCATAGTATTCACTTTCACATAGTGTTCATTACAAGTTGTTATTCCTGCATAAATGGCGTGTTAAGTCCGGTGACACCATAAGATTGAGCGTGTGCGCGATTTGAAGCAATGTCCATGTCTTCTGTTATGACACAACACTCCAGGTCCTTGTGCGTTTTCATGGCTATTGTTCCCGGGGCATATATGGTCGATGTAGTTTTTAGCCTCCACATCGCCTACTACAGGTGCTGAGTTTTTTTTTTGTCTCCAAAGCATCTGAAGACCGGCCAGGAACAACGGCGTCGATGTTCGCAAAGGTAGGTGTTTCATCACGTTGTTTACACTCGCCAACAAACGTTCATTTGCAGTGTGAAAATCCTCATTATCGTCGAAGTAAATTGCAGTTTATATCGTTTTACAAACAGTTATTTGGTTTATGCACCATACGTTTCACAAATAACACAAAATTCGTCGTTTATAACGTTCACAGTTTAACACAGTTTGCAGCATTTTTTTGCCATATTTACATTTTATCAAAGTTCACTGTGTCCCAGCATGTTTACATCGTTAATTATGAAAGCTTATTCTTCGTGGTCACATTTCAAAATATGTTGACAATATGCAAAGTTTTAACACATATAAATTATACTAAGTCCCATTGGCTTTCTTTTATTAGGGTTTATGGTCATTTTGATTTTCTTTATTAAGGTTTGGGCGTGCCAAGGGATATCAGACTTAATATTTAAAGCACGGGCTTTCCTTCATTTATTGTTTATTTATTTCTTTTGATTCCATATCTTTGCTAGTGGTTGACCAGGCTTGTAATGTCATCAATATTCATGTCTTTTTATTCATACCTGAAAGTTTACTGTCACACAATATATTCTTACATTCCACAAACAAACAATACCCAGCTGCAGGAGGTGGTACGATAATGGAGAATGAAAGAAAGATAGACTGGAAGAAACTATTCACTACCAATAAACTACCAAATCCTACAGCTAATACATAAAAAGATAACATAATACATTATAACGTTTGCATCACCTTCAAGGGGTGTGTGAAAGGAGGTGCTTACAATTTACCAAATCATGGGTCAAGTCTGTGTAGTGTAACATCATGACAGATTCTCTGTTTGTGTTCTGACTGTTCATATAACTAAGTGTATTATACATTAACAAATCCTTGCATGAGTAAATCACATAGCTGCTCAGTACTTCCTCGATATCTCCACTTCTTGTGGATACCGTCTATACAAATGGAAAATATGTCTCACAGAGATTGTCTCCCTCATACTGTGTATTATATAATAACATATCAAATTTCCTCTCAAGGGTTCAACCATGAACTTTCTTCTACTTTAGTGACGGTTAAACATCATATTTGTGGTATATATATATATATATCATTTCTTTCTATAAAATATAAATAAAGAACATAGTATTATAGTTGACAGTAAAATGTCTCTTTCTCAGTGTCCGTTGCTCGACGTTGGTTGCACAGGTGGTCACTGCTCCTTTTCACTTACCTTGCATTACCTGTAAAGTCAAATATTGTCTTCTTCAAAGTAGATGTAATTTTTTCATCTGTTCGCTTAAGTGGAGGTGTTGTACGAGTCGCAAAAAACGGCCTTAATAACTCTCCTATCTTTTGCTTCCTCAGGGTTTTCTGTTGTGTTTAAGTATAATAAAGGCAAACATGGCACTAAATTTCACTTTTGCAAAAAAAATTTATACAAATGTATTCACATGAGGGCTGTGTAAAAACTATATTTCAACTTAAGTTCCTTAAAATATCATTCCGTCTAAACACGAACTATAAATGTTTTCTTCCACACAATGGCTTAACAAAACTTAACGAAAAGTTACTAAGTTACACTTCTAAAATAAATTAAAGCTAATTTGTTTCCAAGTTACATTCTTATTACATTTCCTTTCAACAGCTGTAATCATCATTATGTTCACTCTGATTTTCTTGCATTCGTTCATTTTCAAGAGCACTGAAAATAGATTCACATTTGACGTCTTATACTCACATGTTCTAATTCATCACAAATGTTTCCTTTCAAACTGAAATTCTTATGTAATCTTAAATATGTAGACTGTTTACTCACTTCTCTATGTAGCACAACATTACCAAAACATTCTCACTCATTTCTTACTCACATATTCATCATAATATATATATCCTTATGTATTAAACATATTTCTCATCAAACATTAATATATCACATACGTGGGGCCATTTGGCACTTCCATTCTCATAAAACTCCAATAATATTTTCCTCAAATAATCTCTTGTCTCCATCAACTACTTCACAGTAACTTACTTTCTCATATTAACCTAAATATTAACTCATTCATACTGATCATTCATTCTTACATCCTCATTCATTTTGCTACATACCTATGTCATTACTGATCTCAATAGCTATTATCTCCCGTCATTAGAGTGCCTTGATTAACTAACTAATTGTTGATTCACCTTATAATTTACAATTCAGAACAAATGTAACCTGTGTAGATCTCATTCCAATATTAGTATCTTTTCTCATTCAGTAAGTGTACTCACCTGGGTTTACATTCTCTTCATAATTATGTGTACAACTGCAACTGCAGTATATAATTTCCATAAATTAACGTTTGTGTTCTTAGGCTGCATAACTTAATGTTCGTGTATTCAATACAAATATTTATGATCTCGTTTTCACAGCGACTTGCTCATGTTCAAATTAATTGTCATTATATTATGTTGTTTTAGTGCACAAAGGGTTTCAAAAGTCTGTGGGGATGCAACCCCCTCGGCTTGTGAGACAACGGGTATTCTAGGGAGTAACATCCTGGGTGAGGTATGCTTGCTACTCTGAAAGGACCTGTATATAATAGCTGCCATTTTCTGTTCAGTTGTTTTAATTTTGTAGACTTGGGATGTGAACGCAAAAGAACAAGGTCATCAACCTGATAGGTTTGTTAATTCCTGTTCTGCTGTCATTTTGTCTTCGTACCTGAGGAAACAAACCGTCTCAGCCGTTGCGCTCTTACAACACCCCACGACCGAAGCACGAGCGCTTAGCTCGGTCGTCGACTGTTTTCCGTCGTCCGCTTTGTTTGTTCGGGTTCATTGACCAGCTCCACTATGTTTACATTCCGGTCGGATGGTGCCCACGCGTCAGCTGATGGCGCGCCGCAATTGTTATTGCTACTTCGTGGCGGGGAGTGCATGACTGTACTGGGGAACGGCGGCGGATTCCGTGGAGGGTTATGATTCGTCATGCGTGAATTTTGTGTGTTCCACATATTATGTCGATGATTGTTGGGATTGTTATTGTTTTGGTGGTAATTATGTCTGTTATATGGCATGTTCCTGTCAAAGTAGACCGGGTTGTACCGGTTATTCTCACGTCTCCTATTGCTGTTGTTGTTGTACTGTCTGTGATTTTCATTTTACTTGTAGTTACCGTTTTGATATGGGTGATAATTATTGTTGTTATTATTATTCCACGAATTTCTGCGGTTGTTCCTACCGTCATACACGTTTCCATTTGAATATGTTTCGCGCGCTTGCATCGTATTGTGTCGCGGCGCGGACGGATGGTTCCACCAACCACCGTCACTACGGTTCCTTTGGAGTGGGTGCTGATTTTGGTTACTAATATGAGTAAAATTTGAATGGTGTGAATCGCCTCCGTAAACTTCGTCCATTTGATCTAAGAAGTTTAAGAAAGTCTTAACGCCATTCTCCGGTACTCCTATTAATCTGTCTCGGTATGGAAAGGGTAAGTGGCTCTTTAAAGTGTCAATCATCGCTGGCAAGTCGGCTGGTTTGGACCAGTACAGTGTCTTGTCTAGGTAACTCTCAAAGTATTGTCTTAATGTCTCTTTTTTAGGGTCATAGGTCTCGGGGTTGCACACTTCTCTCCTTAGACTCTGTTGCTCATTCTCGGACCAGAATTCGTCCAAGAAGGCTTGTTCGAACTGTTCAAACATAAGGCACCGCTGTTTCATAGCGGCACCCCACTTAGCTTCTCGTCCTCTCATGAGATTGGTGACGTATCTGATTTTATCGACTTCTGACCAACTACTTGGAAAAACACCGTCAAATGATCTAATAAACACAATAGGATGGACTTTGTGCTTGTCCTCACTGGAAAATGTCTGGAAATACCCATTCCTTACAAACTTGTCATCGGCCATGCTGGTTGGCATAACTGTATTGACGTGGTTTGTGTCACTTGCTACTCTAGGTGTCGTACCGTAATATTGCTCGTTTGGTGGAAAAGAAAGCGGCACACTGTAATTTTGATTTGAAATAAGCGATTCCACAATAGGTGTTCTGTCTGTGTCATTAGCCATGGTTTTAGCTGTTCTGTAGTTCCCTGACGATGCGTTTGCACCAATCGCCAAACACGGCACAACATTGTCTCGTAATTTTGTCACTTCGTCTTCTATGTGTTTTGTCTCGTCTTTAACATGTGTCTTTTTTTTTGAAAGTATGTCCTGTGTAATTGCTTCACGTTTTTTGTCCAGATAGTCGTCACACAATTTATATTCATGTACAATTCTTTCGGCCATATTGGTGTCGTTGTTTAGTGACGCGAGGTCCGCTCGATTTTCTAATTTTTCTGTCTTTTCTTTGAGGTGGGTTTGTTCAAGAACTACCATTGTCAGCTGTTGGGTAATATTTCTGACTTCTTCAGTCAGCTTTTCTTGGGTGGAGCTAGCTGAAGTGTGGGCCTGAGCTAACTCTTCCACACGGGTGTTCACTTCCTGCTGCACATTAACTATTTGAGTTAACTGATTCTCACATCGGGTGATATTGTCTTTTGTTTCATGTGTGAATGTAACCAAAGTTTCTTCCTGTTTAGGGACTCGGTCGGACAATGTGTTAAATCGCTGGCTGAGCTGTTGAGTGGTGGTATTTAATTCTGTTATCTGTTTTGTCGTTCGTTCCAAATTTTCGGTCATAGTATGGTTTAATACGTCAATTTTCTGACTAACGTCTCGTTTCATGTCTGCAAATAACTCTAATAGTCGGTCCAGTTTGTCAGTCTCCTGTGTCCGATTTGTGTCACGTTGCTGAATTTGCCTCATATTCGGTTCAGACATTGATGTTAAACTGGCGCTGACGGTCTAGTGTCGCGTCCATTGCACATTTCGTCATTTAAAGTCGCCATCTTTGTATTATCACAAATGTTGCGAGTTTGAGGCAAAATCATTGCATTGATCTGTGAACTCGTCCATGGAGGGAAACGCGGACTTTCTTGTTGGTTGAACGATGAATCTAGTTCACTTAACTCATCTGCCGAAACTATCTCTACCTTACCGCGTTCCATTGTAATAGGATGTATAATCGTAAGTCAAAAAGGGAATAATATAAGTCTGATTAATAAAGATTTGACTCAAATTTAGGTTGAAATATTTTCTCGTCAATTTAAATGATTGCTCTATTGCAAACAATGGTTGAGAAAGATGCAGCAGGGCGGACAAAATTTTTCGTAACAAATGACTGTTTGGCGGTCAAATTCACGATCTTCATATGCTACAACAATACTATAATTACCACAAACTACAATGGAGATAGATAATTTTGGAAAAATCTAGAAGAAAACTACAGGATGTGTGGAAAGGGAAAAATGGATTCTGCAGTTGGCTATTGAATGCTTGAATGAAACATAATTGTGTGACTCACCATTAAATTTTCTGTCCTGCAGCGGCTGGTCAATCACTTCTGCGTAAATCGTATTCATCAAAATATGGATTTTCTTAAAACATCTCCATCGGATAATCACCAAAAGGTCTCAAAATAACAGTTTTGCATCAATATATGCCATGCAAAGAAAAACAGATTGAATTAGTTACTAAAATTCTTTACAATATTGTTGTATGATCATTTGCTTAGGTACAATAAAGTTGGTCTTTTAGTTACCATTTGAACTTCAGGATTTTTCATTATTCTCTGATGGGAAAAAATACAAATTAAAGTTTCAAATTTGCTCAAAAACAACACATCCGAAAATTGCGTCCTGTCGCAGGAGCCAGTTGTAGTGGTTAACAAAAAAAGAAAAAAAGAGAAGAAAAGAAAAGAAAAGGTTGAAAATGTGGGAAAGAAATGGTGAATGAAAAGGTTTTTTTTTTAAATCGTTAATGACCGTGAAAAAAGGGAAAGAATGAAATGCAAATCGGACTTCGTATTACAGAAAAGTTATCGGACTTCGTGATTCGGAAAAGCTATTGTTGGGGTGGTCCTTGTGGCGTTTCTGAGCAAAAGTCAAACCAATTTCCACTACAAAAATTATTTGAAAGGAACAGAGAATAACGAAATGTAACTGACAGGGGGAAATGGCGTAGATAAGAGTTCATCCTTTACCATGTTAACATGTCTTCTTTCGTGCGGCGTCCAGGTCTTCAAAAATCTCCTACTTCATTTCTGCGTGAAAAGTCTGCTCCGACATTTTGCTACTCCCATCCTCCGAATTTCATAACAACTTCCTCAATATGTCCACACATTAAAATCAGATCAAGACTAGCTATTAAGTTTTTTACGTCAACTTTAAGCTTCCGCTCTCGAGAGACAAAAAAAGAAACGGATAGAAAAAAAGAGTAACAATTTTAGTATTTCCTCTGCCGTCGAGCGCTCCTACCGCTGCGACGGTATAATTTATATCTGAGGGAACGAGTGTAGCCCGGGAAATTCAAAGTCCCGCTACAGAACCAGGCAATGTGTCCAGACGCTGCAAGAAGCATCGAAAGAATCCCAAATTATCACGCTTCAGACACTTTTCTGGGCAGAGACAGAGAAGGATAGGATATTTCAAGACCCGTATTAAGAGTCAGAGCTTACAGATGTGAAGTCATTTCTGTTTTCAGAAAATGCTGACGAAGAAAGGGACACTTATCTGTATCTCTGGTGTCGCTCAGTTGTACAATTTTGTAAAATGTTTTCTATTAGCGTATTATGATATTTTTGGAGACCAAAAATGTCCTCTGTAAGAATCATTAAGGCTTCTCTAAACAACGGTCATGTGAAACCCAATTCACTCTGTTCGTCCACAAGGCCCAGAAAGCAATAGACACCGACGCCCACATTGTTGCCCTGTGCGTTGACTTCCCGGAGGCGGCCAATACAATGTCGCACTGTCGGTTAGTGAACAAAATATAAGGGACGATCATATACTTTCTGTTCGAAGACAGTACGGTTCTGAATTGGTATGCCAACGAGGAAAAAATCTCACTGATGCAGTCATCCCACGGACGCACCAAGTGGAAGATACCCGTTTGGTAAGAAAATATGTCCTACTGCCTCAAGAAGTCAGTAACAGCGTGCTGCATATCATCTTCCGACAGGAATCGTCGACCAGGCGTGGTAATCTAATCGCATGGGTAGAGACTGGGTCTAAAGTGGGAAGGGGGGACGGGGGGTTCTCGAGTCGAGTTGGGGTAACTTCTGCGTTACGACATTTGCGATATGGAGACGTGTGTTATCATGAAGCACCTGTACATCTTGCGAGTGCACCACACCACAATGGTGTTTTCACCAGTTGTGACATAGTCGCAAATATGAACAGTGATCCAATACTGCCAAATGTTTTTTACTCCAGTCTTTGATCACAATATCAATTCTTTTGACGACGATCGATTTCAGTCCCTAATGACCATCCTCAGATCTGCTCTACACCATGTACTTATCACATTAGGGCATGGTGTAGAGCAGATCTGAGGATGGTCATTACGGAATGAAACCGGTCGTCGTCGAAAGAATTGATATTGTGATCAGAGACTGGAATAAGAAGCATTTTACAATGGTGGTTTTCGATAGACATGCTGTCCCATACGCGTTCATCATTCGTCTATGGATGTATACGGGTGTTTGTGTTTGCCCTTCGGAAACCAAGATGAGGATTAACAGCATTTTGGTCCTGTTCGGATGCATTTTGTAATAACGGCGCCCGGGTCACGTTTCCACACTTACGTTTCCACATCGGATCTGCGCTACGTCGCATACAGGCTGTAGCAACCTACTCAAACGGAAGCTTCGTAGCTGTATTCCAGTGAAAGTAATACACAGCAGCACAAATTGTGGGCTGTGTAGCCGGCCGCGGTTCTAGGCGCTTCAGTCTGGAACCACGCGGCTTCTACGGTCGCAGGTTCGAATCCTACCTCGGGCATGGATGCTTGTGATGTCTTTAGGTTAAGTTAGGTTTAAATAGTTCTAAGATTAGGGGACTGATGACCTCAAATGTTATCTCCCATAGTGCAATTTTTGAACTAAATTTGAATTTGCGAAACAACCTTAGAAATCGGAATCATAACGCGATATCACGAACGGCGTATAACTTTAATATGGATAAACTAGAGGCAGAACAAATTAATATTGAAAAAAATGATGCAGTAATCCACTACTCGATACCTGATAGTTCGCAACGTCTCGTAATACATGCCACTGCATACAAGTATGCGTTCGTTAGAAATAGCACGACGAATTATACAAAATCATTTACCTTACGCAACAGCACAGACTTTCCCACGATAAATTAACTTGGAACTGCCTTACTGGCAATATGATGAGTCGTACGATTATTCAGTATTATGGCTCTCCTCAGGCAAGTAAATTCATCAAAGATTATGTTTTTCCAAATGAGGGTATACTAAGAGGCACGTTTCCTCACTCCAAGCAGTATCACTCGACTATACTAGGTGACTTATTTTTAGAACTAAAGCAAGTGACCTACCCTACAGTGAAACACTGTGATCGGATGAGAGCCAACCGAATGTCAAATCGAATGTTTCCGGTGCCATGATTACAAAGGCGATTACGAACGTACCACAATCGGTACGTAGTTATACTTACTGACTTAATACCTCAGAGGTAGTTGTAAAACAAATATTATTGAGAAAGGTAAAGTAGTTGGTGAGAAAATTAAACAGCCTACAGCAGGTATCTTTCAATATAAATGACATAATGAGCACCGCCATTTGTTATATGTTCATTTAGTAAGCAGGAAATTGCCGCAGATATGGGTAGACAAGTGGAAAACGCTGGAAGAGAGGCGTTCAGCATCCTTCAGTGGCTTACTGTTACAGTTCTTGAATAGTGGGCTTGCTGATGGGTCAACAACTATATTATTCCCTGCTACGTATAAACGAAAAGGCCATGAAGGCAAAATTCGAGAGATTCGACCTCCATAACTAAGGCTTACCAACAATGGTTCTTCCCGCCGAACCATTCGCGACTGGAACAGGATAGGTGGGAAGTGACTGTGATACGTGAAGTACAATGCACCACACACCATAAGGTTGCTTGTGGAGTACAGACGTACATGCGGTAGACGTAGAACTCTTCGAGGTATTGATCACTCTTAGTCTAGATGACACAGACGCCACAATGGGCAGCTGTTTCGCGACAGCTCATATGAAACCTGTTCTTCCAAGAGTACACAAACTCCAAAAATTCTCCATACTATTTCACGAAGTTATTTGCCAATTTTATGCAAGTATTTCATACCGACTGACTTATTTTCTCCAAGCTTCGTTTGTGTAGGCAGTTGAATTCCGTGTTGGGAGACATAATGTTTAACCCTATTTGCAGTAACGTAGATTACATGGTAATTTGTAGTAAAACTTTTCAGCTACATTTAACTCTTATAGAATTAGATGTTTGCAGGAAGTGGGACTCACAGTGAAAGCCTCAAAAGTCTATTTGGTATGTAGGTAAATTTCCTTTGTAGGTCATATTGTCCCAGCCAGGGGTTGGCTCCGAATTGTTATTGATCGAACCAATGACATCCATGAGTTTTCTCTGCCGGAAGACAAGAAAGATATCACCAAGTTTATCGGCATAGTCAAATTATTTCGGAAGTTTATTTGTAATTTCGCTCAATTAGCTGCTTCTCTTATCCTCCTGCGTATAAAAGGTTAACCATTACAATGAGGTCCTATGCAACAAGCGTATTTTGACGCTGAAAGCCTCGTTGGCTACTGCTCTCGTCCTGTTTGTATATAACATTGATGAACAGCTTGTCTTGCGAACCGACGCATGCATTTCAGGTACAGTGATACCTGCAGTACTGCTGTAGGAAAGTCACGGAAAGAGAAGACCGATGGGGGACGCTTGAGCCTAGTGTGTGAAAGTCAAATACTCCATCCATCAGTTTGAAGCATTGACGGTATTACTTGGTTTGAACACAAACCTTTCATCTTGGATAACTGGGTGTTGGCGAGGCCATGAAAGACAGGCAGAATAAAGAATAAAGGTGTGCCGTCAGAACATTGGCATTTCTCTTTAACTTAAAAGAGGGTAGTGATAACTAAGTTGCTGACCCATTTAGAGACATGTTTGAGCAAGTGTAGATAGATAATGAGGTGGCTCATGACGCTGAATCGTCGTTATGTACGGTTACAGCCTTAGATGAGAGCATGGTTATTTGCTTCTTTAGTTCAAAGGCAGGAAGCTGAGCTGCTGTTAAGCGTCAATTGAAGGATTTCCAGGAAGTATTAGCTACTTGTTGTTGAAGGGTTTGGTCTCCTGTCACATGCGTTTTGACAACAAAGGATCTGTTGTCCGAAAGAATTAGTTTCCCCAGTATCTAACTACACTCATGTTCATAAATTAAGGATAATTGCAGAATGTGGTGCCACACTACGTGGCACTACACAAAACTGGCGCTAATAGCATAGGCATATAGGGAGCATACACGACACAGATCTGTAAGTCCACGGTGTTGGTCATAAGTTGAGAAAATCGTCCCGAAACACGTGCTACAAAACTCCACTGTTCCTTGCGCATGTACCCCGACATCAGAATGGGATATGATCCCCATGCGTACGTACACAGGCCGCAAAACTGGTTGGCATACTCTGTATCAGGTGGTCGAGCAGCTGCTGGGGTATAGCCTCCCATTCTTGCACCAGTGCCCGTCGGAGCTCCTGAAGGGGTCTGAAGACGTGCATCGATACGTCGACCGAGAGCATCACAGGCGTGGTCGATGGGATTTAGGTATGGAGAACAGGCAGGCCACTCCATTCGCCTGCTATCTTCTGTTTCAAGGTACGATGGCAGCTCGGTGGGGCTGTGCGTTATCATCCATCAGGAGGATGGTGGGACCCACTGCACACCTGAAAAGGGGACGTAGTAATGCAAAATGATGTCCCGATACATCTCACCAGTTATAGTTCCTCTGTCAAAGACATGCTGGGGGGTAGGTGCACCAATCATAATCCCACCCCACACCATAAAACCACGACCTCCATACAGGTCCCTTTCAAAGACATTAAGGAGTTGGTATTTGTTCCTGGTTCACGCCAGATGAAAACCCGGCGAGAATCACTGTTTAGACTGTACCTGGACTCGTCCGTGAACATAACCCGGGACCACTGTTCCAAAGACCATGTACTGTGTTCTTGACACCAGGCCTTCCGGGCTCTCCTGTGACCAGGAATCAGTGGAATGCACCTTGCAGATATCCGGGTGAATAAACCATGTCTGTTCAGTCGTCTTCAGACTGAGTGTCTGGAGACAACTGTTCCAGTGGCTGCGGTCAGGTCCCGAGCAAGGCTACCTGCAGTACTCCTGGACCGTCTGCAGGCACCGATGGTGAGATATCGGTATTCTTGTGGTGTTGTACACTGTTGACGTCCCGTACTGCAGTGCCTGGACACGTTTCCTGTCTGATTAAATCGTTGGCATAATCTTGAGATCACACTTTGTCGCACACGGAGGGCCCATGCTACGACCTGCTGTGCTTGACCAGCCTCCAGTCGCCCTAGTATTCTACCCCTCATAACGTCATCAATGTGTTCTCTGAGCCATTTTAAACAGACAGTCGACACTAGCACGTCTGAAAACGTCTGCACATTACTCGCTGCGCCGTACTCTGACAAGCAATAACACACCTCTGCGTATGTGGACTGCTGTCAGCGCCACCATGCGACGACCGCAGGTCAAATGCACCACATGGTCATACACCGAGGTGATTTAACCCCGCCAACCGCCCCCCCCCCCCAGAGCGTGGTTTCACCATGTATCAGCATTATCCTTAATTTATGAGCATGAGTGTATTTCCATAATTCATTGTGCGACAGGCACTTGAGAGTATATAAAACCGCGGATAAGATTGAAGAACATCTTACTTGACTGATAAGGATGTCAGGGAATTACTGAGGCAGTAAGAAGTAATTATCAAACCTAAACCTAAACCTAATTACCCACTTGGAGGGAATAAGCTTAGACAGGGTGGGGCAGCCCATTGAAAATGATTATGCAGATTCCCTAGGTTATCTACTACGCACCAAGCAGAGAAATAGATATATTTTGGCTGTCGTTGACGCTTTTATAAATTTAATATGGTTACTGTAGAGCAGCGTACCTGTCATCACTGTTAAGCGTTTAACTTATAGATAACATACGTTTGGGGCACCGAAACTGCTGGTTAGTGATAATGCGCCACGGTTCGTGTCTAGCGAATGTAAGAAGTTGTGCTGTAATAGTGCCATCTCCTATTTCACCACTACACTTTAACACCTGCAGCCCCCATTTAACGTGCACGTTAATAGGAATCTAAAATCAGCATTGATTGTATTTCACTCTGAGTCTCATATCAAGTGGAACCAAAACATTAGGTGGTTAAGTTTCGCCACTGTACATGACGCACATTAGACATTTCCGGCCAAGCTAATGTGTGCATTCCCAGTCAACCCACCGTTGTCTGTGATCTATCAACGACCTATTTCTTGAAGATAATAAACCTAATGCCATTATGAAAAACTGGGAAGCTGCCAGAAATAATATACCCCATGCCTGCCAGCAAGAAGCTGCCTGATAGAATAACGGGACCGGCCGTTGTGGCCGAGCGGTTCTAGGCGCTTCAGTCTGGAATCGAGCGACCGCTACGGTCGCAGGTTCGATCCTGCCTCGGGCATGGATGTGTGTGATATCATTAGGTTAGTTAGGTTTAAGTAGGGGACTGATGACCTCAGAAGTTAAGTCCCATAGTGCTCAGAGCCATTTGAACCAAGGAAAATATTTTATGATACGGTGCGCATCGTGGAGGCTACGGGGTTTGAGTGTACATTGATAGTAATCTGATTTTATTGCATTTAAGTTGTTTCGATTAAAAATTTTGTGATCAATATTGTATTGCCTTTAGAAGTGACAGGTGACGTCCACGAACATTTTGGTACCTCCATGTGACGTTAGAATCTTTGATTTAAACTTGCGTTATGCGATTTGTATTTTTTGTCCTTTGTTTGAAAAAGGTTCTTGAGTTTTAAGCGTTGTAAATTGATTCTGAGAGCTGTTCTTTAATATGTTAAAATAATACTTCAGGAACTTTCATTAACGAACTATATTGAGGATATTGTTTTTCATGATAACGAATGTTCACTTACTATTTTAAAATCAAGTTAATAAAGTTGTAAAATTTTAAAAGGAGAAAAGGCTTTTATTAGAGAGACGGCACCTGCCCGTACTCCCCACGACTTCCACGTATTCAAAGCATTGGTCTTCGGGCTTTGTCTGATGTTTTTCCCGGTATCTATCATAGGTTTCGCCTGCGGCGCCATGTCGATATTATTCTAGTAATTGAAATTAATATAAAATTACAAATTTTCATTATAAGAAAGCAACAGTTTTGGTCTGAGCGAAAACTGTAACGTCTCTAATTATTATTATAACAACTGTTTGAAAAATTTCACTTTATTTCGGTTAATCATCTTCTGCAGAGTATTCTAAACACAGCCTACACGATATTAGGCTGGTGTACCAGGTTCTTTGGCTCTTTAGTGCATGTAGTTACCATTTAAGAAAAAAAGTCCGAAACTGGTTACGTAGACTACATTCAAACTATAGATGCCTAAAGGAGTTTTTAATTTTAATTTTAATTTAAGTCCTTCAACATCCTGTACAAAGATGAACTGGCAGAGAACATATAAAGAACACGGCTTCTTAAGAAATTTTCAGTCTTGCCTGGCGTGAGCAATTTCGACCACAGTCTCTTTTGATGAATACAAGTAACGTAAATTTGAAGGTATTCTGGCACCAGCCTCAAGCATACAGTTTTTACTCAATGTAAAGCAAATATGTTTAATTTTGAACAAATCTTAAACGAGCTGATTGCAGATGTAATTATCTTAAGTTGTTCCTTCAGTAAGAACTGCATTTATTACAAGTTATATATATATTTACTTGGGTATTTGTGCCGGCCGTAGTGGCCGAGCGGGTCTAGGCGCTACAGCCTGGAACCGCGCGACCGCTACGGTCGCAGGTTCGAATCCTGCCTCGGGCATGGATGTGTGTGATGTCCTTAGGTTAGTTACGTTTAAATAGTTCTAAGTTCTAGGGGACTTACGACCTCAGAAGTTAAGTCCCATAGTGCTCAAGCCATTTGAATATTTTTTTTTTTTTGTATTTGTGGTTGTGTCCGTGTTGCAAACTGAGTCTGAAAAGTTGGTTATTTGAGAGGACGTTTTTGTAATTTTCACTGGGTTCAGCTCATAAATACTACAGAACCCGCTCTCTGCCGCCTCCATTCGCTAAACTATCCTAGTGATAAAATGTCTCAGTTCGAAAATTATCTTCGCAACGCAGACCAAAATTATAAATGCAGGGTGAGCACAAAGCAACTTTACATATAAACAAGTCATACAAAGAAAACAGTTCACTTCAAACCTTAATCTTTTAACAGAGTACCTATGAACTTATTCTTAATGCACGCCACCGCCGGAGAGTGATAGTATAGAAAATGGCAACTATACCACAACCGAAGAGCTCTTGTGGCCTTCATTTATCAAAGACTGAGTCAGTAACAGCTGTTAGGCGAGAATTTCGTACACACCTTCACCTGGGGGTACCAGGCATTGTCTCCATTTGCGCCTGGTACAAACAGTTTGCAAGGCCAGCGTCCTGTGCCGGTGTCAAATGTTGATCGCCATCGAGCTCCATTAAACGAAGCCTACAGAAATCGACCCACCAAGCAAGTCTTGAGTTTCAGATCCCACAAACAACAATTTCCAAAGCCCTGTGTGAATTCAGGACACTCACTGCAGTAGGTCATGCAGCGCGATCTTACTTCTGCACCGATGTGTTGGAGCAGATGGGCAATGACGAAGTTAATTTTTATTCACGAAGTTAAGCGGCAAAATGTTCTTTTTTGGCGAACTGAAAACTCATTTCTCCATCGAGCATGAGCGCGATTCCCTAAAAGTCAACGTATGATGGTATCTGTTCCTTCGGACATATCCGAAAGAACAGATACCATCTTCATAAAGTTAAGACAAACCGGCCATTGACCTTCTTGTTCTATGCGGATGCACACGCAAAGTCCGAACTCTTACGGGACTCGGTAGGATTTGCCCGCATCTCGTGGTCGTGCGGTAGCGTTCTCGCTTCCCACGCCCGGGTTCCCGGGTTCGATTCCCGACGGGGTCAGGGATTTTCTCTGTCTCGTGATGGCTGGGTGTTGTGTGCTGTCCTTAGGTTAGTTAGGTTTAAGTAATTCTAAGTTCTAGGGGACTGATGACCATAGATGTTAAGTCCCATAGTGCTCAGAGCCATTTGAACCATTTGACTCCGTAAGATCGTCTGCCTCGAGTTACGAGTGGGCAGGGGCAGGGGCACTACCAATGTAGTGTGTAGACATAAACTTGGGAATGTTGGTCTCACGGGGAGCGTGCAAGGGATAAATCCCTGCAATCGCAATATCCTTTGTGCCCTTGGTGGCTCAGATGGATATGAAATTAGAAAGAAAAGAAAGAAAAAAATAAAAAAAATGGATAGAGCGTCTGGCATGAAAGCAGGAGATCCCGGGTTCGAGTCCCGGCCGGGACACGCATTTTCAACTCTCTACATCTACATCCATACTCCTCAAGCCACCTGACGGTGTGTGGTGGAGGGTACTTTGAGTACCTCTATCGATTCTCCCTCCTATCCCAGTCTCGTATTTTTCGTGGAAAGAAAGATTGTCGGTATGCCTCTGTGTGGGCACTAATCTCTCTGATTTTATCCTCATGGTCTCTTCGCGAGATATACGTAGGAGGGAGCAATATACTGCTTGACTCCTCCGTGAAGGTATGTTCTCGAAACTTCAACAAAAGCCCGTACCGAGCTACTGAGCGTCTCTCCTGCAAAGTCTTCCACTGGAGTTTATCTATCATCTCCGTAACGCTTTCGCGATTACTAAATGATCCTGTAACGAAGCGCGCTGCTTTCCGTTGGATCTTCTCTATCTCTTCTATCAACCCTATCTGGTACGGATCCCACACTGGTGAGCAATATTCTAGCAATGGGCGAACAAGTGTACTGTAACCTACTTCCTTTGTTTTGGGATTGGATTTCCTTGGGATTCTTCCAATGAATCTCAGTCTGGCATCTGCTTTACCGACGATCAACTTTATATGATCATTCCATTTTATATCACTCCTAATGCGTACTCCCAGATAATTTATGGAATTAACTGCTTCCGGTTGCTACCTGCTATATTGTAGCTAAATGGTAAAGAAACTTTCTTTCTATGTATTGACAGCACATTACACTTGTCTACATTGAGATTCAATAGCCATTCCCTGCACCATACGTCAATTCGTTGCAGATCGTCCTGCATTTCAGTACAATTTTCCATTGTTACAACCTCTCGATATACCACAGCATCACCCGCAAAAAGCCTCAGTGAACTTCCGATGTTATCCTCATATTTATGTATATAGTGAATCCTCCCCCCCATGAACCATAGACCTTGCCGTTGGTGGGGAGGCTTGCGTGCCTCAGCGATACAGATAGCCGTACCGTAGGTGCAACCACAAAGGAGGGGTATCTGTTGAGAGGCCAGACAAACGTATGGTTCCTGAAGAGGGGCAGCAGCCTTTTCAGTAGTTGCAGGGGCAACAGTCTGGATGATTGACTGAAATGGCCTTGTAACATTAACCAAAACGGCCTTGCTGTTGTGGTACTGCGAACGGCTGAAAGCAAGTGGAAACTACAGCCGTAATTTTTCCCGACGGCATGCAGCTTTACTGTATGGATAAATGATGATGGCGCCCTCTTGGGTAAAATATTCCGGAGGTAAAATAGTCCCCCATTCGGATCTCCGGGTGGGGACTACTCAGGAGGACGTCGTTATCAGGAGAAAAAAAACGGGTGTTCTACGGAACGGAGCGTGGAATGTCTGATCCCGTAATCTGGCAGCTAGGTTAGAAAATTTAAAAAGGGAAATGGATAGGTTAAAGTTAGATATAGTGGGAATTAGCGAAGCTCGGTGTCAGGAGGAACAAGACTTTTGGTCAGGAGAATACAGGGTTATAAATACAAAATCAAATAGGGGTAATGCAGGAGTAGGTTTAATAATTAATAAAAAATAGGAGTTCCGGTAAGCTACTACAATCAGCATAGTGAACGCATTATTGTGGCCAAGATAGACACGAAGCCCACGCCTACGACAGTACTACAAATCTATATGTCAACTAGCTCTGCAGATGACGAAGAAATTGAAGAAATGTATGATGAAATAAAAGAAATTATTCAGACAGTGAAGGGAGACGAAAATTTAATAGTCATGGGCGACTGGAATTCGACAGTAGGAAAAGGAAGAGAAGGGAACGTAGAAGGGGAATATGGATTGGGGGGGAAGAAATGAAAGAGGAAGCCGCCTGGTAGAATTTTGAACAGTGCACAACTTAATCATAGCTAACACTTGATTCAAGGATCATAAAAGGAGGTTGTATACGTGGAAGAAACCTGGAGATACTGACAGGTTTCAGATAGATTATATAATGGCAAGACAGAGATTTAGGAACGAGGTTTTAAATTGTAAGACATTTCCAGGGGCAGATGTGGACTCTGACCACAATCTATTGGTTATGAGTTGTAGATTAAAACTGAAGAAACTGAAAAAAGGTGGGAATTTAAGGAGATGGGACCTGGATAAACTGACTAAACCACAGGTAGTACACAGATTCAGGAAGAGCATAAGGGAACAATTGACAAGAATGGGGGAAAGAAATACAGTAGAAGAAGAATGGGTAGCTTTGAGGGATGAAGTAGTGAAGGCAGCAGAGGATCAAGTAGGTAAAAAGACGAGGGCTAGCAGAAATCCTTGGGTGACAGATGAAATACTGAATTTAATTGATGAAAGGAGAAAATATAAAAATGTAGTAAATGAATCAGGCAAAAAGGAATACAAACGTCTCAAAAATGAGATCGACAGGAAGTGCCAAATAGCTGAGCAGGAATGGCTAGAGGACAAATGTAAGGATGTAGAGGCTTATCTCACTAGGGGTAAAATAGATACTGCCTACAGGAAAATTAAACAGACCTTTGGAGAAAAGAGAACCACTTGTATGAATATCAAGAGCTCAGATGGAAACCCAGTTCTAAGCAAAGAAGGGAAAGCAGAAAGGTGGAAGGAGTATATAGAGGGACTATACGAGGGCGATGTACTTGAGGGCAACGTTATAGAAAGAGAAGAGGATATAGATGAAGATGAAATGGGAGATATGATACTGCGTGAAGAATTTGATAGAGCACTGAAAGACCTAATTCGAAACAAGGTCCCAGGAGTAGGCAACATTCCATTAGAACTACTGACAGCCTTGGCAGAGCCAGTCCTGACAAAACTCTACCATCTGGTGAGCAAAATGTATGAGAAAGGGAAATTCCCTCAGACTTCAAGAAGAATATAATAATTCCAATCCCAAAGAAAGCAGGTGTTGACAGATATGAAAATTATCGAACTATCAGTTTAATAAGTCACGGCTGCTAAATACTAACGCGAATTCTTTACAGACGAATGGAAAAACTGGTAGAAGCCGACCTCGGTGAAGATCAGTTTGGATTCCGTAGAAATATGGGAACACGTGAGGCAATACTGACCCTACGACTTATCTTAGAAGCTAGATTAAGAAAAGGCAAACCGACGTTTCTAGCATTTGTAGACTTGGACAGAGCTTTTGACAATGTTGACTGGAATACTCTCTTTCAAATTCTGAAGGTGGCAGGGGTAAACTACAGGGAGCGAAAGTCTATTTACAATTTTTACAGAAACCAGATGGCAGTTATAAGAGTCGAGGGACATGAAAGGGAAGCAGTGGTTGAGAAGGGAGTGAGACAGAGTTGTAGCCTCTCCCCGATGTTATTCAATCTGTATATTGCGCAAGCAGTAAAGGAAACAAAAGAAAAATTCGGAGTAGTATTAAAATCCATGGAGAAGAAATAAAAACTATAAGGTTCGCCGATGACATTGTAATTCTGTCAGAGACAGCAAAGGACTTGGAAGAACAGTTGAACGGAATGGACAGTGTCCTGAAGGGATGATATAGGATGAACATTAACAAAAACAAAACTAGGATAATGGAATGTAGTGGAATTAAGTCGAGTGATGCTGAGGGAATTAGATTAGGAAATGAGACACTTAAAGCAGTAAAGCAGTTTTGCCATTTGGGGAGCAAAATAACTGATGATGGTCGAAGTAGAGAGGATATAAAATGTAGACTGGCAATGGCAAGGAAAGCGTTTGTGGAGAAGAGAAATTTGTTAACATCGAGTATAGATTTAGGTGTCAGGAAATAGTTTCTGAAAGTATGGAGTGTAGCCATGTATGGAAGTGAGACGTGGACGATAAATTGTTTGGATACGAAGAGAATAGAAGCTTTTGAAATGTGGTGCTACAGAAGAATGCTGAAGAATACATGGGTAGAACACATAACTAATGAGGAGATATTGAATAGGATTGGGGAGAAGAGGAGTTTGTGTCACAACTTGACAAGAAGAAGGGATCGGTTGGTAGGACATGTTCTGAGGCATCAAGGGATTACCAATTTAGTATTGGAAGGCAGCGTGAAGGGTAAAAATCGTAGAGGGAAACCAAGAGATGAATACACTAAACAGATTCAGAAGGATGTAGGCTGCAGTACGTACTGGGAGATGAAGAAGCTTGCACAGGATAGAGTAGCATGGAGAGCTGCATCAAACCAGTCTCAGGACTGAAGACCACAACAACAACAGCAGTGAATAGCAACGGTCCTACGACACTCCCCTGCGGCACACCTGAAATCACTCTTACTTCGGAAGGCTTCCCTCCATTGAGAATGACACGCTGCGTTCTTTTATCTAGGAACTCTTCGATCCAATCACAAAATTGGTGTGATAGTCCATATGCTTTAAACGACTGTGGAAAACTGTATCAAACACCTTGCGGAAGTCAAGAAACACGGCATCTACCTAAGAACCCGTGTCTATGGCCCTCTGAGTCCCGTGGACGAATAGCGCGAGCTGGGTTTCACACGATCGTCTTTTTCGAAACCCATGCTGATTCCTACAGAGTAGATTTCTAGTCTCCAGAAAAGTCATTATCATCATCATCATCATCATCAAGACTGATTATGCCTTTCAGCGTTCAGTCTGGAGCATAGCCCCCCTTATACAGTTCCTCCATGATCCCCTATTCAGAGCTAACATTGGTGCCTCTTCTGATGTTAAACCTATTACTTCAAAATCATTCTTAACCGAATCCAGGTACCTTCTCCTCGGTCTGCCCCGACTCCTCCTACCCTCTACTGCTGAATCCATGAGTCTCTTGGGTAACCTTGCTTCTCCCATGCGTGTAACATGACCCTACATCTAAGCCTGTTCGCCCTGACTGCTACATCTACAGAGTTCATTCCCAGTTTTTCTTTGATTTCCTCATTGTGCACACCCTCCTGCCATTGTTCCCATCTACTAGTACCTGCAATCATTCTCGCTACTTTCATATCCGTAACCTCAACCTTGTTGATAAGGTAACCTGAATCCACCCAGCTTTCGCTCCCATACAACAAAGTTGGTCGAAAGATTGAACGGTGCACAGATAACTTAGTCTTGGTACTGACTTCCTTCTTGCAGAAGAGAGTAGATCGTAGCTGAGCGCTTACTGCATTAGCTTTGCTACACCTCGCTTCCAGTTCTTTCACTATGTTGCCATCCTGTGAGAATATGCATCCTAAGTACTTGAAACCGTCCACCTGTTCTAACTTTGTTCCTCCTATTTGGCACTCAATCCGTTTATATTTCTTTCCCACTGACATTACTTTCGTTTTGGAGATGCTAATCTTCTTACCATAGTCCTTACATTTCTGATCTAGCTCTGAAATATTAATTCGCAAACTTTCAATAGAATCTGCCATCACAACTAAGTCCTCCGCATATGCAAGACTGCTTATTTTGTGTTCACATATCTTAATCTCACCCAGCCAGTCTATTGTTTTCAACATATGATCCATAAATAATATGAACAACAGTGGAGACAGGTTGCAGCCTTGTCTTATCCCTGAAACTACTCTGAACCATGAACTCAATTTACCGTCAACTCTAAATGCTGCCTGACTATCCATATAAAGACCTTTAATTGCTTGCAAAAGTTTGCCTCCTATTCCATAATCTTGTATAACAGACAATAACTTCCTCCTAGGAACCCGGTCATATGCCTTTTCTAGATCTATAAAGCATAGATACAATTCCCTGTTCCACTCATAACACTTCTCCATTATCTGCCGTAAGCTAAAGATCTGGTCCTGACAACCTCTAAGAGGCCTAAACCCACACTGATTTTCATCCAATTGGTCCTCAACTAATACTCGCACTTTCCTTTCAACAATACCTGAGAAGATTTTACCCACAACGCTGATTAAAGAGATACCTCTGTAGTTGTTACAATCTTTTCTGTTTCCATGTTTAAAGATTGGGTTTGTCCAGTCTGATGGAACCTGTCCCGACTCCCAGGCCATTTCAATTATCCTGTGTAGCCATTTAAGACCTGACATTCCACTGTATTTGATGAGTTCCGACTTAATTTCATCCACCCCAGCCGCTTTATTGCACTGCAATCTACTGACCATTTTTTCCACTTCCTCAAATGTGATCCTATTTCCATCATCATTCCTATCCCATTCTACCTCGAAATCTGAAACATTACTGATCGCATTTTCACCTACATTGAGCAACTCTTCAAAATATTCCCTCCATCTGCTCAAGGCATCCACAGGATTCACCAGCAGTTTTCCTGACCTGTCCAAAATACTTGTCATTTCCTTCTTACCTCCCTTTCGAAGACTGCTAAATACCCTCCAGAATGCTTTTCCAGCAGTCTCCAACCTGTTTCCAAAGTCTTCCCACGATTTCTTCTTGGATGCTGCAATTATCTGTTCGGCTTTGTTTCTTTCTTCAGCATAACTTTCTCTGTCTACCTGGGTTCTGGTATGTAGCCATTTTTGATACGCCTTCTTTTTCCTTTTACATGCTGCCTTGACTGTATCATTCCACCAAGCTGTTTGCTTCATCCTATTTTTACACACTACTGTTCCAAGACATTCTTTAGCCACTTCTAGTACTGTGTCCCTGTACCTTGTCCATTCCTTTTCCAATGACTGTAATTGACTACATTCAACTAACTGGTACCTTTCTGAGATCGCTGTTATGTACTTGTGCCTGATTTCCTTATCCTGAAGTTTCTCCACTCTTATCCTCCTACATATGGACCTGACCTCCTGCACTTTCGGCCTCACAATCCCAATTTCACTGCAGATTAAATAATGATCAGTGTCATCAAAGAATCCCCTGAATACACGTGTGTCCCTCACAGCCTTCCTGAATTTCTGATCTGTTATTATATAGTAAATGACAGATCTGGTTCCCCTGCCTTCCCAAGTATACCGGTGAATGTTCTTATGTTTAAAAAAGGAGTTTGTGATTACTAAGCCCATACTGGCACAGAAATCCAAGAGTTGTTTCCCGTTCCTATTGGCCTCCATATCCTCTCCAAATTTACCCATAACCTTTTCATACCCTTCTGTTCGATACTCGAACAGAATTTTGGAACACGTATTATGTTCGAGTATAATGACTTTTCGAAATCGAACAGAATCGAAAAGTCATTATACTCGAACATAATACGTGTTCCAAAATTCTACAATTGATCGACGTTAGAGATATAGATCTATAGTTCTGTACATATGTTCGACGTCCCTTCTTAAAAACGGGGATGACCTGTGCCCTTTTCCAATCCTTTGGAACGCTACGCTCTTCTAGAGACCTATGGTACACTGCTGCAAGAAGGGGAGCAAGTTCCTCCGCGTAATCTGTGTAAAATCGAACTGGTATCCCATCAGGTCCAGCGGCCTTTCCTCTTTTGAGCGATTTTAATTGTTTTTCTATCCCTCTGTCATCTATTTCGATATCTACCATTTTGTCATCTCTGCGACAATTGCTTCCTCTGTGAAACAGTTTTGGAAAAAGACATTTAGTATTTCGGCCTTTAGTCTGTCAACCTCTGTTTCAGTACCATATTGGTCACAGAGTGTCTGGACATTTTGTTTTGATCCACCTACCGCTTTGACATAAGACCAAAATTTCTTAGGATTTCCTGCCAAGTCAGTACATAGAACTTTACTTTCGAATTCATTGAACGCCTCTCGCATAGCCCTCAACACATTATATTTCACTTCGCGTAATTTTTGTTTGTCTGCAAGGCTTTGGCTATGTTTATGTTTGCTGTGAACATCCCTTTGCTTCCGCATCAGTTTTCTAATTCGGTTGTTGTACCACGGTGGCTCTTTTCCATCTCTTACGGTCTTGCTTGGCACATACTCATCTAATGCATATTTTACGATGGTTCTGAACTTTGTCCACTGATCCTCAATACTATATGTACTTGGGACAAAACTTTTGTGTTGAGCCGTCAAGTACTCTGAAATCTGCTTTTTGTCACTTATGCTAAACAGAAAAATCTTCCTACCTTTTTTACTATTTCTATTTACGGCTGAAATCATCGATGCAGTAACCGCATTATGATCGCTGATTCCCTGTTCTGCGTTAACTATTTCAAATAGTTCTGGTCTGTCACCAGAAGGTCTAATATGTTATCGCCACGAGTCAGTTCTCTGTTTAACTGCTCAAGGTAGTTTTCAGATAAAGCACTTAAAAAGATTTCGCTGGATTCTTTGTCCCTGCCACCCGTTATAAACGTTTGAGTCTCCCAGTCTAAACCCGGCAAATTAAAATCTCCACTCAGAACTATAACATGGTCGGGAAATCTACTCGAAATATTTTCCAAATTTCCCTTCAGGTGCTCTGCGACAACAGCTGCTGAGACAGAGGACCTATAGAGACATCCAATTACCTTGTTTGAGCCAGCTTTAACTGGGACCTTCACCCAAATTATTTCACATTTCGGATCTCCGTCAATTTCCTTCGATACTATTGTAATTTTTATAGCTATAAACACGCCTCCCCCTTCACTATCCAGCCTGTCTCTGCGGTATACACTCCAATCTGTCTCCGTTGATGTGAATCAACGCCTGTAGACAGCTTAGATTCTTGGTTTAACTATCTTTTCAAAGGTCAACGTGTTCAGCACAGGGTCGAGAGAGGATATCTGCAGCCTCTCTTCTTGCTTGCAAAAAACCGTAACAGGCATTTGATACTTCGAGATGCTTTGTTAATGAATTCTGACTCAATCCAAGAAGATGACCACAACTTCTTTTTGCAACAAGATGGTACAGCTCCCCACCTCCCCTTGCCTGTACGGGGATATGTAAACACACATATGTCAGGATGATGGCTCGGCCGTGCAGCTGCTGATAATGAAAAGCGTGCAGATGGCCACCATGCTCCCTAGACATAACCTGTTTTCATTTTTAATATGGAGTTATATGGGAGGCAATGTACACTCCTGGAAATGGAAAAAAGAACACATTGACACCGGTGTGTCAGACCCACCATACTTGCTCCGGACACTGCGAGAGGGCTGTACAAGCAATGATCACACGCACGGCACAGCGGACACACCAGGAACCGCGGTGTTGGCCGTCGAATGGCGCTAGCTGCGCAGCATTTGTGCACCGCCGCCGTCAGTGTCAGCCAGTTTGCCGTGGCATACGGAGCTCCATCGCAGTCTTTAACACTGGTAGCATGCCGCGACAGCGTGGACGTGAGCTGTATGTGCAGTTGACGGACTTTGAGCGAGGGCGTATAGTGGGCATGCGGGAGGCCGGGTGGACGTACCGCCGAATTGCTCAACACGTGGGGCGTGAGGTCTCCACAGTACATCGATGTTGTCGCCAGTGGTCGGCGGAAGGTGCACGTGCCCGTCGACCTGGGACCGGACCGCAGCGACGCACGGATGCACGCCAAGATCGTAGGATCCTTCGCAGTGCCGTAGGGGACCGCACCGCCACTTCCCAGCAAATTAGGGACATTGTTGCTCCTGGGGTATCGGCGAGGACCATTCGCAACCGTCTCCATGAAGCTGGGCTACGGTCCCGCACACCGTTAGGCCGTCTTCCGCTCACGCCCCAACATCGTGCAGCCCGCCTCCAGTGGTGTCGCGACAGGCGTGAATGGAGGGACGAATGGAGACGTGTCGTCTTCAGCGATGAGAGTCGCTTCTGCCTTGGTGCCAATGATGGTCGTATGCGTGTTTGGCGCCGTGCAGGTGAGCGCCACAATCAGGACTGCATACGACCGAGGCACACAGGGCCAACACCCGGCATCATGGTGTGGGGAGCGATCTCCTACACTGGCCGTACACCACTGGTGATCGTCGAGGGGACACTGAATAGTGCACGGTACATCCAAACCGTCATCGAACCCATCGTTCTACCATTCCTAGACCGCCAAGGGAACTTGCTGTTCCAACAGGACAATGCACGTCCGCATGTATCCCGTGCCACCCAACGTGCTCTAGAAGGTGTAAGTCAACTACCCTGGCCAGCAAGATCTCCGGATCTGTCCCCCATTGAGCATGTTTGGGACTGGATGAAGCGTCGTCTCACGTGGTCTGCACGTCCAGCACGAACGCTGGTCCAACTGAGGCGCCAGGTGGAAATGGCATGTCAAGCCGTTCCACAGGACTACTTCCAGCATCTCTACGATCGTCTCCATGGGAGAATAGCAGCCTGCATTGCTGCGAAAGGTGGATATACACTGTACTAGTGCCGACATTGTGCATGCTCTGTTGCCTGTGTCTATGTGCCTGTGGTTCTGTCAGTGTGATCATGTGATGTATCTGACCCCAGGAATGTGTCAATAAAGTTTCCCCTTCCTGGGACAATGAATTCACGGTGTTCTTATTTCAATTTCCAGGAGTGTATTTGTCCCTCCACTGCCAAAATCCTCGCCACAGCTACTGCCGCCAATCGCCGTATCGCTTCCGTGTAACCAGTAAAAAAACTACCAGAAATAGTTTATTAGGAGCATTCGGTTTGAAACAAATAAGTTGTATCGTTTCGTTTATATTAAATTTTAAGTACGTAAAATTCTTTTGAGCTCATCCTGCATGTTACACCTAAGTGACTGGTCACCTTACGCTCTTCCGCCTTTAGCTTCACAGCTAAAGATAAGAGAGAAACCATTTGGACTTCAACATATACGCTCCAGAATGAAAGCACTAACCTGCCTCCGTGGCCGAGATCGACACGAACGCTGGTACGATAGCTCAGCGTGTTCGGTTAGAGGGTTACCTGCCCTCTGTAGTCAAAAACTCTGAGAGAATGGATCAACGATGAACTTGAACATGTGTCATGGGACGTCCGCACCCAAAAAAAACAACGGACAAAATGAGATTTAAAAAATCTTGTGCGTTGGCGCTCGACCCTGGTGCTGTAAAAAAAATTTCATTGCCAGTGTTTGGATGGTAAGCGGAGGAGAGACGTTTGCTTAAAGCAGACTTTCCGCCATTTTCCTGGTTTAAATACCAAATCTCATGTCCCATGAGGTGTGGTTATGTGACACTGCTGATGGTGATTCGTCCGTCGGATGGAGACGTTAACGTCGGTCGCCTACGTGGTACTACTCGCGAGAAATAGGCTATGTGCCGCACAAGGTTTCACCCACTCCCTGATCATCATCATCATCATATTACAACACAAATATTCGCTACTCTCTCTCTCTCTCTCTCTCTCTCTCTCACACACACACACACACACACACACACACACACACACACACACACACACAAACAAGTATTATAAATAGTATGTTGCAAATAAATAAACAAAACATTGAATGGACTGTTTAAAAGTATTTCCTGAGATCAAAGTCTTCGTCAATATGTGAGGCTGTTAGAAAGGCAGTTTGTTAACCATTTTGTCCGAGATATGGTACAAGCAAACAACATCAGCCACTTTAATTTAAGCAGAAATAGTAGTATACCAAATGAACATAATGTTTGCTGTAAATAAGAGTACGAAATATATCCGCAGGCACTGGCAGTGATGAAGATATTAAACAACTGTTCATTATAAGCGAATACATATTTAGCGTACTGGAGATTACAGAACATTGTTTCTTAATGGTCTGTTTTAACGTTATCCATCGTAAATCTCCATTACTTTCGTTCTAATACGTACATTTGATTAAACCTCTCCTCCACCAGTTGCAGGGATTGCGTGTACTTAATGGGCAGCAAAAATTCTTTATCTTCATGATAAAGCCAGCGGAAACATAATTTTCCAGCAGAATGGCTCGAGTATTAAAGTAATGGAGGCACTTTGTTAGTATTAACGATAACAGAAAAACGATTGCGATTTCCCAATGTGGAACTCTTGTTCCGTGATTAAAATTTTCCTTTGTAATGGCTCCTGCGACAAAAGCTGAATTACTCGAGATCCGAAAGACAAATGCTTTTGCGGTAATCACGAGGTCCCAAAATCTGTGCCGGCCGGTGTGGCCGAGCGCTTCTAGGCGCTACAGTATCGAACCGCGCGACCGCTACGGTCGCAGGTTCGAATCCTACCTCGGGCATGGATGTGTGTGATGTCCTTAGGTTAGTTAGGTTTAAGTAGTTCTAAGTTCTAGGGGACTGATGACCTCAGATGTTAAGTCCCATAGTGCTCAGAGCCATTTGAACCATTTGAACCCCAAATCTGTTCCCCGAAGAAAATAACGGCTAACCGGGAAGAAGGAAGGAAAAGGAACTGCTAATAGGTACTTGATAATTTGGTATCAAAATTCGAACTTTCAGTTTAATATAGCGCTTAAGGAATTATTGTTATACATTTCAGTCGCTGATTTCGATTAACATTTTGCGGTGTATATGTAATATAAAACACAGTAAACTTGAACCATCTATATGTGAGTTTAATATAAAACTGATAAAACTGACAGAGTTGTATAAGAATGATAAACAAACGATACCATGATAAACAAGTTATGCCATTATAAACAAACGATGACATTTACGCATCACTGACAAGAATCTTACTTCTCGGCGTGATGCGCTGCCTAAATTTCTTGCTGTTTGCTTAAGATTTAATAACCACAGCGGGAAAGAGATGATGCCTCACTATAAAAACATCGGTCTGAATCCTAATTCAGTGTCTCCCGCATACTTAGTTATTTAAAGCCCTTTCGCTTTACAAAGCATGCGCCCCATCTCAAAATAAACTTTATTTCATCGCTGAAGGCCACGAGTTCTATAACGTGTGTCGGCAACCGCTATGTTCAAAATGTTCAAATGTGTGTGAAATCTTATGGGACTTAACTGCTAAGGTCATAAGTCCTTAAGGTTACACAGTACTTAACATAAATTATCCTAAGGACAATCACACGCACCCATGCCCGTGGGAGGACTCGAATCTCCGCCGAGACCAGCCGCACAGTCCATGACTGCAGCGCCTTAGACCACTCGGCTAATCCCCCGCGGCTCTATGTTCCGAGGAGCCAAATTTAATGTCCTCGTTGCTAATGATAAATGGGTCGAAGGTTGCCAAAGGGTTCTGTCACCATAGGAATGTCGCCAAGCAATCAAAATATTAGTTGACACGCGTGCAATTTAAATAAACATATTTTACTCTCCTTTTCGCAGTAGTAACGCCGGTTCCTGTCAGATCACTGACGTTAAGCGCTGTCGGGCTTGACTAACACTTGAAAGGATCACTGTCCGGGCCTGCCGAGCAGTGTGGACAAGCGGTGTGCACTGAGGCCTTGTGACAAATGAGAAGCTGCTTGATTGAGAAGTAGCGGAACCGATCACGAAAACTAATAATGGTCGTGAGAGCAGTGTGCTGACCACATGCCTCTCCGTATCAGCATAAGGTAACGCCTACGAGCTGAGGATGAGACGATGGGCTGTCGATACCTTTGGATCTTCAGGGCCTGTTCGGTGTTTTCTTTTCTGGTAAACTGCTACGCTGTTGACAACTTGTGGCGGCGTTGGGTAACTATAAGCAGAGGCCCTACACTAGCCTGGGCCTATGTTTGCCAGAAGAGCAATCTGTCAATAACTCGGTGTAACGTTCGACACCAACTAACAACACGGAATTAATCCCGAACTAGAAGCAGGTGCCCAGGTTCCTGCTGTTTATAAAACCGTGTTGGTGGCCTTCATTCGTTGGCGGCCTGGAAGTTCTTCATTGGTCAGGTCATCCCACTAGTTCAAAAGGCCGCCCGAGGCGCCCACACGAATCTTCATCGAGGCTCCGGCTCCGGCAGTATCGAAAAGCTACGGTACTACACTCCTTCGTCCTCTCTCCCCAACCCTTCTCACAGTCGCCGTGTTAGGACGAGTGCTGCTACGATCACTGGAGGGAGGGGGGGGGGGGGGTAGGCGAGGATGCAGGAAGTGATCGGGAGCCTGGAGCCGAAGCTGTGGCTGGTGCCGAGCTCCCATTCACGGCGTAGTACTCGCCCTGAGACCGTCTCGGTTCTGTCCCGGAACCTTAGCCGAAAACCGAGACGGTGGGAGAGACGCAACAGCGTCTTGCAGTAGTGCAGCGTTCCCCTGTCCGACTGCAACGTGGAAATGACCAACCCCATTGAATGTCTGCTGCCTGCTTGGAGGTGGATGAGTTGTAGGGACCGTGTCATTCTGTTCAGGTCCAGGTGCTGGCGACGCAGGACATCAGGTATCCGGGGGAGACGCAGTCTGCATCGTGCTGGCGGGTAATGAATCTGTGGACAAAGAATGAGCCGCAGGATCATGCACTTACAGGTGCCGTCCTTGCAGTCCGCCTGGACCCAGCTTTACGACGATGCCGCACTCCCACCCGTTCCAAACGCTGTATGATCTGAAAAGGCTGGTGTGCTGGCGTAGGTGGTCGCCAACACGCCGGTCGGCAAAGATGTGGCGCGAAAACCGATAGTAGGCGTCGTATCAAGCGCGTCTGGCCAGAGACATACCGATAACCAAACGCCGCCAACGACCTCTCGAGAGCAAGTATTTAGGCCGCTGCCGCTGACCGGAGGTCCTCACTGACTAATTCGACTCACTATTCGAGTTTGGCGTCTGTCGTTCATTCGCAGAGCGGCTCTGTTCATATCACAGGTAACGACAGTGCATAGCGACCAGATTAGTGTAATAACAAGATTACCGCTATTTTCTGCGAGAGTACTATTACTGATGTGTCCTCCCGGTTAGCCGAGTGGTCTGACGCACGGATTTCCGGAGTGGGAAGAAGCGCCTGGTCCCCGGCACGAATCCGCCCCGCGGACTTGTGTCGAGGTCCAGTGAGGCGGGCAGTCTGTGGATGGTTTTCAGTCGGTTTTCCATATGCCTCGGTGAATGCGGGCTAGTTCCCGTTATTCTGCCTCAGCTACACTATGTCGGCGATTGCTGCGCAAACAAGTTCTCCACGTACGCGTCCACCACCATTACTCCACCACGCAAAAGTACAGGTTACACTCCTCTTGTGTGAGACGTTCCCTGGGGGTTTCACCGGGGGCCGAACCGCACAATAACCCTGGGTTCGGTGTGGGGCGGCGGAGGGGTGAAGTGAACTGCGGTAGTCGTCGTGGGGTTGTCGACCACTGCGGCTGCGGCGGAGACGGAGCCTCTCCGTCGTTTCTAGCTCCCCAGTTAACATACAACATACATACTATTACTGATGAGCTTGTACCACAAACATGGACTCTATTCAAGTTAAGTAGCAGATTCTTGTAAATAAAGAACGGTATTAATCCAGCCGACCGCGGTGGCCTCGCGGTTCTAGGCGCTCCAGTCCGGAGCTGCGAGACTGCTACGGTCGCAGGTTCGAATCCTGCCTCGGGCATGGATGTGTGTGATGTCCTTAGGTTAGTTAGATTTAAGTAGTTCTAAGTTCTGGGGGACTGATGACCTCAGATGTTAAGTCCCATAGTGCTCAGAGCCATTTGAGCCATTTTTGGTATTAATCCACGTGTGCATTATGTTGTAGAAACAGGATACCAGTCACCCATAACAGCATCCTCTCCCTTGATTCCTACGGTACTGGACTCTACAGTGGCGACGAGGACGTTACAACCAGGTCACTAGTTTGATTCAGTGCCTGAGAGGGCGGCGTGTTTGCCGACTGCTGCAGTGGGCGCAGCAACTGCAGCAAGATGCAGTAACACCGTCCATTAAGCTTTTGGCAATGCACCGATCCGACGGTAGGACGACAAGAAGAGCAGCAAAGCTTGGTCACACGTATGGTGGCTGCGTAGTTTCTCCATCTGCTGCTTAAAACTGTGAATGAAGCTTCTCCTTTGGGTTGTGGAAAAAAAGACCAGCCGAGGATGTGACGGATCCCGTTGGCCGTACAGATGTCCTCGAAATCAGCAGACACAAACTGACGTCCATTCTGAGTCACAAGCAAGTCTGGTAAACCCTCAAGGCACAATATGGATTACAAGGCTTGAAGAGTGTGACGTGTCATCGTAGAGTGCATGAGAACCTCAAAAGTAAAGTTGCTATATGCGTCGACGACAATCAGCCAACAAGTGTTCCAGTAGACTCCATGGGTTCAACGAATTCCAAATGCAAGAGCAGATAAGGCGCTTCAGGTTTCGGCCAATCAATGAACCGTTGAGGATAGACTTCCTGGTGTTCTACACTAGCTTGTCAGTGAGCTATTTGCGAGTCCATGTCAAACCGTGTGCAATGTCTGCGAGCTAATTGTTTGATGTGGATCACGCTCCAGTGACTCAGCTGCAGCAAACTAAGAACGTCTGAGCCAGATCGCTGGTCGATCATCAGCGATCGGCTTGCTATCTTTTGCGCGTCCCCAGGCACGAGCATCTTTTGCGTTTTCGGCTGGGGCGCGCGGGACGGCGAGAGGCAGTCGGTTTGGGGCGGCCGGTGAGACTGGCGAAGTCGTGGCTCGGGCGTCAAACATGTGTGATGTCTGTTACGCTGGGGCTGTTTGCTAATCGTGAAACTCCTGCGGCGGTTACTGGTTGCCTGGAAGGTATTTCATATAAACTGTGCCAAGCCTTGCAGTGAGAGGGGAGTCAGGAGTTGGTGTTGGCCTAGATGTTTGTACAAATTGAGGTGCCTGTGTGAGAAGCACGGCATGGGCCAGTTGGTTGCTTCGTCCTTCTGGCAGCCACCGCAAGCGGATGTTCGACCGGAATGTCTATAGTCTGTGGTGAGCATAGTGTGAACAAGTTCTCGTAGGATGTGCTCTCAGCATGACTCTTAGCCTGTGTTATTTGTGGGTGCCGATCCCTTGTCTGTTACTGCTTCCGGATGTCCTGTAAGATTTCACAGTAAAACTGTGTTTTTTGTGGCATTCTGTGTTTCTGGCTTAGCCTCCGCCTAGAAAGGGGAAAGATTTGTGCCTCAACTGAAAGGGAGGGGTGGAGGGGGGCTAGATTGGACATCTTTTGGAATTCCTTAATGCTGTAATTTAAACATATAGAAAAAAATTGTCCTTTCAGAATAAGCGCCTGTTTCTTTGCGACACTGCAGTTCAAACAGGAGTGGCGTAATGTTAATGAGTATTTGTTATTCGTCAAATGAAGTGTATTTAATGTCTTGCTGTTTTCTGCGGCACGCAGCTGTGTTATTGAACTCATTTTGAAGTGCTCTGTCGGGTGAATGACTGCTCCCCACTTCAGTGTGTTCTTTTGAGTAGTATTGTAAGGTTTTTTTGTCAGTGGGGTGTATTGATTCAATTTCGTTTTTCTCTTTCTTTTGAATTACGATGAATTGTTTAGTTTATTTGGTTATTGGCTTAACTCGCGCTTCACACACTAAAACATGTGATATTCGTTTTTTTATTCCTGTTTAATGTCAGATTCAAATGTAACTTCACTTATGTTATTTGAAATAAATGTGTTGGATTGACCTTAATGAATTACGTGCAATTGAAGTAAGGGACCCAGTCCTTCATTAGTTCTTAACAGTGGCGTGTGGTTCGAGTTGTGAGCCCCGCGCTCGGACCAATGTCTACGAGAACCTTCAGAATCACCCCACGCGATTTTTCTAAGTCAGTGCGTGGCAATAGGACACCTGCCGACGCGCAAAGAATCGACGAACCACAGGTCACAATTTGTTTTACAGTCCGACACCAACAACTGTGGACGTAGCGCAACAGAGTCTGCAAGTCAGGGCCTGCTGCCATGGTCTAGACGATCTTCCGGTGACCTAATGGAAACTAGTCCAGCACGACTGAGTCCTGTGCATCAATGTGGCAGCAGTGTCCAGTCCACGTTCGGTCCCAAGGGTAGACACGGAAGCATGGCTGCACTAGCATGCTTGGACGTGGGCCTCCCGACGTATCCTACATCGATCAGTTGGTGGTTAAACTGCGCCAAGCCGGCCCTACGGAGAACCTTTACTACGTATGGTCGTGAGACTGCTGCTTGGGGGCGGCAGACCGTCGACTTTTATTTCACCGTCCTTCGCCAATGTGTCTCCTTGCCAGCTACACTGGGACGACAGACCACAGTACAGCGTGCGAAGGCAAGGGTCGTAGCCCATATGCGCAGACACCTCGAAGGGACGATCGTCAGAGTGCGAACACAAGACAGACTGGCAACGGAACGACCCTCAATGTACCACGTCATTCGAGAACGTAAACTGCGAAGACGGTCGTTGATACAGGCCATCACCACTGAGGACGGCCGTCACCATACCACTCTACGTGATACTGACGCAGCCTTCTTCGACCATTACGCACGACTTTATTCTGCTCAATTTTTCGACCCGACGACGGTGACTGGAGTCTCACAACTGGTTTATGGCATTATCCCACAGGTTTTACAAACTGAATTATTGAAAGCTATTACGGAAGACGGAATTATCGGCGCCATAGGTAAAGGAGCGGTGAATAAGTCTCCTGGCCGCGACGGGATGCTTGTGGAGTTTTATAGAACTTTCCAGTATTTACTGGCTCCCAAGTTGGCAGACATCTGACGGGAGCTTATGTCCCAAACGGTGCTGCTCCCCGCGATCTTCGTAAAAGGAATAATTATAGCGGTTAACAAACCTAAAGGTAGAGCTCGAATACATGATTATCGCCCGCTAATACTTGTCAACTGCGAGATGAAGATATTCACCAGACTATTAGCAAACCGTATACGATCGACCCTGCCTCACGACATCTCACCAGATCAGACTTCCCTAGGGGGTATCAACAACATCCACACAGCACTGTGTCGATACCGTGACATCCTAGCCATAGCGAGGGCTGGAATCACTAGATTTTAGCCAAGCTTTTGATAGAGTGGATCACGTGTACCAAACGTCCGTTCTCCAGCACATGAAGTACCCACAGCAATTCACAGACTTCGTGATGCGCCTTCTCCGAGGGGCGACTTGCAAGGTGCTCGTTAACCGGCGTCTCGCGCAGTCCCTCCCGATTTTCCGATCGGTGCGTCAAGGCTGCCCCTTGTCGACCTTACTCTATGCTCTGGCACTGGAACCTCTCCTCTATGGCCTCCGTCAACGCCTCCCCGTACTCACCTTACGTGACGTCACATTTCACAGTACATCATATGCAGACGTCCTGGTTCTCGTGCTCCGCAATCCCGACCATGTAACCAGCACACTAGAATAGATTACCACATACGGTGTGGTTTCCGGAAGCTGTCTCAACGTCACCAAATCGGTCGCAATGGCCACAGGAGACGGGTTGACCCCAGCGTGTCTCGACCGCTTACAGCTTCGGGGCTCTGTCTTGGAATAGAGTTTCACGACGACATACGGCGCACTGTGGCCCTTAACTAGCGCCGCTTATTACAACAAATTCGGGTCCAAATCTGCAATCTTCGTTTGCGGACCCTCGACGTTCTTCAAAGGACACACTTCGTCGATGTTTACCTCGCATCGCGCCTTCCACACATAGCGCGTGTCCTTCCAATACCGTTACTGTTGGCTCGACATCTATTAGCGGCATTCGGAGCCTACGTCAGTACAGGCATGCTCTTCAAAGTAGTTGTGAGTCGCTGACCCTTCCCCCAGAAAGGTGAGGTCTTGGCCTAGTCCATGTCCACGACAGAGCAGTGGCCCTGTTTGTCGGCTCACACATCAAGCTGTGACGCCACTACCCGGAAAGTTTGACAGGTTTTCTGCTGGAGTCTTAAGATCCGTCCTCCCTTACGCCCCCACTGACGATGCAAGACATACCCCCACCCTTCTACTATTTCGGGCACTTTTACATTGAACACAGTTATGTCCGTATCGCAGTACCACCGACGAAACAGGCGTCGGCGCGGGATATATATCATGTCCCACAGCAGAGGCGCCCAGCAAACATCGTGGAGGCCAAAAACCCTCAGGTTGATTGGAAGGTGGTGTGGCGGACGATACGTGCAGTTACACTGGATACAGTGGTTCGATGCACATGGCACATCACAGTCAACGGTAAACATCACCCGTTCACGCCTCCACAAGATAAATATTGCGGAATCGCCTCAATGTGTAGACTACGGAATACCGGACACGGACGAACACCATCTCAAACGTGGCGCGATAGAGGACAAATTTTGTCGTATTTTCTACGACTGACTCCGGAACACATCACACATCGGCTTCTTATATTTACGGATGAACAGTATTTCCCGTGCACCAAAACCAACGCAGCCACGTGGATCCGTGGGCATGCGGTACAATACTTATTTCACGATGGCCCTATAGATGTATTAGACTTTTGGAGCTACCTACAAGAACGTCATTGCAATATCGCACGGAACATAAAATACGGACAATTATTTTATAATGATTTAGGGAGTGCCCCACGCAACCTTCCGTGCAACTGGATCATCAGCAGATAGAAGAAGACACCCACTGACTGAGCTGACAAGACTAAGTCCGATTCTGGGTGGAATAACATACGACATACGTGAAGACGAATCTGCATGATGAAGCGTAAGGAGAGTATCGACACACCCTTTTGCATCGTGTACGAAGCACTTTTTTTTCGTTTCCCCACGTATATTGCTTCGGTGTAGGAAAGTACCGAGATATTGTTTTGTTTACTCAGAGCAAGATTCGGAGATAGGTACATTTACTTTTGTTGTGGTATAAAGTAAATACATGTTACGAACATATTAAAATAAGTAAATAAAAATAAATAAATAAATAAATGTATACCGCTGGATGCGAAAATATTTATTTTTTTTCCTCTTCGTGTTTGCAACACATTCTGAGACTTCGTTAAGTATTTGTCTGAAATATTTGTTATAACTTACACGTAAGAGCGTCCTTTCTTAGAGACGAGTATCTCCGATTTCGTGACTTCCATATGTTTCAAAAATGAAAGATGAAATTACTGTGCGTGAAACAACTGACAGTGACATTTATACTACTTCTAGTCACAAATAATTCACCATTTCTTTCCGAATAAATAGCGATTTCTGAGACTGTGGCCGGACAGGAATCCAAAAGCACAACGTAAATTACTGCAAATGAAACTAGCAGCAATCGTCTTTATACTCTAGCTTGTCACAACTATTTATCTGTCATCGAATCCTGAACAACAGTAGACAGAGATGAAAGGTTCCCGCCACGATATTTTCAGACTATACCAATAGATATGAAACATTTTGATTCATCAGATGCATATTATAAAGTACAACGAACTTCTATAGCTACACTCGCCACACGCTCTTGAAAAGGCGATTTTTTAATTTTGTTTTTATGAACCAAATCATTGATGTATCATATAGGGAAGCAGGCTACTTCATCATCTGGATCTCTAGGAGCGAGCTACAACAACATTCAATGCATCTTCTTCTTCTTTGACACTCTCTTAAACAATTTTTCGGGTTGGTGGAGATGTGTGAAGGCAGTTTATTCCCATACGCGTTTCGTTTCTTTTATTTGTGAAGCATCATCACGAAATACGGAAGCGAAAAAAAAGGTTCAAATTGCTCTGAGCACTATGGGACTTAACATCTGTGGTCATCAGTCCCCTAGAACTTAGAACTAATTAAACCTAACTAACCCAAGGACATCACGCACATCCATGCCCGAGGCAGGATTCGAACCTGCGACCGTAGCAATCGCGCGGCTCCGAACTGAGCGCCTAGAACCGAAGGAAGCGAAAAGTATTTGGCAATAAACGAACTGCCATCAATTAGTTTCACAGACGGAACGTACCTCCATGAATTTTGAAGAAACTATGGAACGACGGAAAACAGAATAAAATGACGAATTTTTCGGGCGTTTCTATAGATTTATTTGTACGATGTGGTACTACATTCCATTGCTAACTCATATTCCAAAACGTAAAATAGAAAACTAGACGTCGATATGAATGAGGATACAATGACATAATGTGACATTTACGACAGTTTCCAGAACACAGTCAATATTCTATCGTTATTATGCATTCAAGGAAGTCCGTGTTCAGCCAAATTGGAACAATATTACGTGCTCTAAGAACACTTTTCGGTACTGTGAAGAATGGCATGCCTGTTTCGACTGCTAGCCGCTTCGAGTTAGTGCCGCTGTGGCGTTGCAGTGCGCATGCGCGGATCCGAGGCAGACTGCTTTTCATTGGTTGGCGCAAGGAGAACTGACAACAGCGTTAGAAATGCAACTGAATAATGATGGGGCTCTGTTTCGAAAACAAGACCATTCAGTGCGGTCGCGTACCGAAACGATCGACAAAATGGCGGAAGGATACAGAATAGGGCACAACTTGGCGGAGCTCTTCCTAGCTCGACTGGTACGGATCGCAGCAATCTCCCTCGCTATGTCTGTGTTATCGCTTTTCGTTGCCGACTTCGCGGAGGTAACGCGATCTCTGGACAGTGCCACAGATAGTGTCTGTAAAGTTCACTGCAGTGTTCTCTTGAACATGAACGCATTTCCAAAGGAACAGACACAGCTCGTACAGTTTATAAGGCGACCGCTCATGTAAAGCGGAAAATCCGTGTTCGAGTACTGGTCCGGCATAAATTCTCAAATTCACTTTTGTTTTCCAGTGAATTGCAGAGCTGTGCTGGTACTTTACTTGCATCTTGCTACTAAATTTCATGATTTAATACGGCTATAAATCGTGAGCAATATTTGTTCCTTAGGACATGCATGCATGTCCAAAGGAACATTGCATAGAACTTTACAGACACTGAACTTCTGACACTGCTCTAATGTATTTCATGCTAAAAACAAGGCAACTTAATGAGGAAACTAGATCCTAAGCCTCTTCGTGTGCGAGAATCACATAATTGTGCCAGAACTATGGGAAGGTCAGCTGCGCCCATGAATCTTGCTCAGGTAGCCGAAGTGGCGTAGGCGACCGCGCATATAAAGAGCGAAATTCAGGTTTGAACCCCAGTCCGGCATAAACTTTCGTTTTTTCCATTAAGTTGTGTAGCTGTGGTGCTACTGTAATCGGAATTTTCGACTACTTTTCATGATCCTTCACAGCAATAATTCAATACCTGACGCTGTTATATACAGGGTGAGTCACCTAACATTACCGCTGGATATATTTCGTAAACCACATCAAATACTGACGAATCGATTCCACACACCGAACGTGAGGAGAGGGGCTAGTGTAATTGGTTAATACAAACCATAAAAAAATGCACGGAAGT
This sequence comes from Schistocerca cancellata, assembly GCF_023864275.1. Classification (NCBI taxonomy): domain Eukaryota; kingdom Metazoa; phylum Arthropoda; class Insecta; order Orthoptera; family Acrididae; genus Schistocerca; species Schistocerca cancellata. Next base: position 183,680,094 of record NC_064626.1, read on the forward strand.
ATGTTTTTTAACACAAACCTACGTTGTTTTAAAATGGAACCCCGTTAGTTATGTTAGCACATCTGAACATATAAACAAATACGTAATCAGTGCCGTTTTTTGCATTGTAAAATGTTAATTACATCCGGAGATATTGTAACCTAAAGTTGACGCTTGAGTACCACTCCTCCGCTGTTCGATCGTGTGTATCGGAGAGCACCGAATTACGTAGGGATCCAAAGGGAACGGTGATGGACCTTAGGTACAGAAGAGACTGGAACAGCACATTACGTCCACATGATAACA